>NC_143478.1:101448603-101701876 GCF_027475165.1 Benincasa hispida | reverse complement strand
GAAATGAAGAACAAACATGGTTAGTGGCCCTAAAGTCAATAATTCAGGCAGAATTATCATTCTCCACTAAACAAGTTTCCAAGACAAGTAAATCATATTTACCTTATTTGGCCTTCTTCTTTTCTATCAAATATCTGGGGCAGTTCCTCTTCCAGTGCCCATCTTGGTTGCAATGGAAACATTTTTCTTTGTCAACCCTGACAGGTTGTCTACACCTTGGTGCAACAACTCCTGGATTAGCAACAGCCTTCTCCTTTCCATCCTTCTTCTTCTTCCAGTTTTTGGTGTAGAAGGAAGAAGGTACAGACTTAGTTCCAGAGGTCGAACCTTTGTGGAACTTTTTAGAAGATGAAACAACATTTTCTTCACCCTTCTTCTCCTTGCTTTTCAACAAGGATTGGAAGGTCTATAGCTCATTGAGCAGGGTAGTCAGGTTATAGTTAATCCTATTCAAAACAGCATTGCTATAAGTGTGCAGGAAACTTTCAGGTAAAGATTTCAGTATATTGCTAACCTGACTGGCCTCATCGATGCTTGTCTCGTTCATCTCTGCCTCGTTGAAGTGGATCATCATGTTGAAAACGTGTTCTCAAACAAATGTCCCCTCTTGCATGTTGGATCGACATCATCACGTAGTGGAAGGGAACAGGATCCATAAGCATTCTAATTCATTAATTTTGGTTGAAAAGAAACATGCTAAAATAGAGTATAATGGGTTTCAAGAACATACCTTGGCTGAACCATTGAAATCTCCATTTTCCAGCTGCTAAATCCTCCAAATCCTTGTGTAGACCACCATAAGATCTTCTCTACTATCCTCTTGGTGCTCTAGATTGAGTTGTGGTACTCAAAATAATCTGGAATCAAAGGGAATATGGAGAAAGCTCACCGAACCAACCCATTGAAGAACACCTTCTTCATCCGAATTTTTCAGCAAAAATTCAGTCGGTTCATCACTCATTTCTTCACTCCAATCTCTTCAATATATTGTAGACTATTATGCAAAGAGATGTGCTGCATGGGATGCAACTCATGCTTGGAGTAAACCAAAGGAGAAGTGGTGGGTTCTTTGTAAGCAACTTTGAAGATGACTTGAATAACCCATTTTTTCAAGTTTGTGATTTTTCAATTTCCAAAAATCAATTTTGATTTTAAAATCATATTTTATTTCTAAAATCAAAATTTATTAATTTTACAATTAATTTCATAAATTAATCTTGTAATAAAATTAATAAATAATTATTTAAACAATTTAAATAATTCTAATTAATTTAATATCCAATATTAAATTAATTTTTACACAAATTCATCTTCATATATTTAAATCATATTTAAATATATTTTCTTCAATTCCGTTTCATTCTAATTTGAACGTTTCAAATTAAATTATCACACTACTCTAGAGCTAATCCATTTCCGCGCTAGTAGAGGGGCCTCATGGACCTACAGATCATGGGCTCCAACGATCCGAGATTAATCAGCTAAACTCATTAGACAGATCTAGCCCCCATTCGTTAACTAATGGGGCACTCCACTAAAGCCCATAGTTGAACTCCCCTTACTGTAGATATATTATGTCCACTCGATATAACCATGATTAGTAAGTTAACCCTTCACAGGTTTTTCGTAATAACGACTGGGTCAAATATCTATTTTATCTCTGAAATTACCTCTTGTTCCTTAAGTCTCCACTGATCCCCTAATGAACAATTTTTTTGTGATCCAATCACAAAACTGAGTCCTTCTCATGCCAAATGAGAGGGCGGGATCCCTTGTTCAAGCCCCAAAATCAGCATTCAAGGGAAAAACCTCTCTACTATCCCTAAAACGGGTAAGAGTGAATTCCCTCTTGCACCCTATGTCCCCAGTTATCTATCTGGTCTTACCCCTGAAATGGCAGTCATATTGAGCCGGCGCTGTTGAGCCAACCCTCACCTATGCAAATCTAAAGGGCAATCTCAGATAAACAAGAGTTCATAGTTAGCTCAGGATTAAGGTCAAGTTACCTAGGTCATCGCTTTGAAATAGTCAGTCTTAAACAGTAAACAATGTTATAAAATAAGAGTGACTCATTTCCTGGTCTGATCTTGTACAAACTCTTTTTCACAAGGACACCCCCACTCCTCGTGTCCAACATGAACAAATTAGGATCACTTCTCTTTTTCACAAGGACACCCCCACTCCTCGTGTCCAACATGAACAAATTAGGATCACTTCGTTTGTAGCACTTTACAACTCCTTGTAACAACTACAGAGCAGGTCGTATCCAATAGTGTCACTTGAACAAGGTACCCAACCTTATCCATGTACTATTGATCATTTTGACTATTTACTCGAATCTGATCCACCTTTATGTCTCCACATAATGTTCAATTATTAAATCTGATCAATAGTATTGGATGAATCTGATCCACCTTTATGTTTCCACCTTTACTCAAATTATTAAATCTGATCCATCTTTGTTAACAGTCAGATCTAGAAATCTTTAAACTTTCTATACTTTGATCTAGCCATTTAGATATTTGAATATCTATAAATGGCATTTAATAATTTAATTCTCAATAGAGGTTGCTAGAACAAACATAATTTTTTAAAAAGAACATTTCATTTATCCCAAAAAAATATATAATTTGTTCTACACAAGTTTTAACAATTAAATACAAGTAGCAACTTCTCCCACTGGATGAGCAGAGCAAATGGTCCAGGGTCAAGTTAGCCTGGTTACCTTTTCTCTACTCTCTTCTCGACAAGATATTGAGGGCAGTGTCTCCTTCAGTGCCCTTCATCGTTGCAATGGAAATATTTCCCTTTGCAGCACTATCCTTGCCTTTCAATCCAGTAGGCTTCTTCTTCCCTTTCCTTTTGCCTTTCTTCACAAGAATACTCTTACTCTTCGAAGAGGAGGTAACTTCAGGCTTGGAGGACATTCCTCACTTCTCGGCAGTAGTAACATTTACTTCTGACATAAACCTTTTGTTCTCAACATTATCCGGTAAGCCTGTAGCTCATTAAGTAGAGTAGTCAAATTTTATTCATCAATGCATTCAAAATTTATAGAAACTCTTTAGAAGAGATTCTAGAATAAAACCAACTTGACTTCTCTCGTCCATGAGAGTACCATTTACTTCTGCCATATGAAAGTGGACCATCATGTCCAGGACACGTTCACAAACATAGGTCCCCATTTTGATGCAACTATTGTAAACATACTTAATGGTATCCCTCGCAGAGATTCCATAATCTCTTTGGTAGTACTCATATCCTCATGCTTCTTTTGTCAACACATCAGATAAGCTGGTGGGGATATAAGCACAGGCTATATCATTAGCCTTGACCCATCTGTCATATACATCCCGAACATTTCGGTTTGTGTTAGAGCAAGGAATAGGAGGACAGTCCTTAGTTAAGACAAACCGCAAATTTTCTATCACAAGTATCGTGTTCAAATTTGATTTCTAATTTACATAATTATCCCCAATAAATTTATCTGATGCCAACACTTGTATTATTGAACTTGTCATTCTGAAATTAAATATCCAATCAAGTTTTAGAAATTTTAATAATTTACCCAAGATTATTATTTTGCAACGATACTACATCAAGACATTCTTGACTAAATACTACATCCAGAATAACTCATATTCCAATAGTCATTTAGGTACCGCTTTTGGTCAGACATTTTCGGATCTTATAGAACGGTATGAGTATCGCTCCGAAATGGAAAACAATATCCAAGACGGAACTATAAAACCCTATTCATTTTACTGAAGCCTAGGTTGTTCTGAATCCTATGTTACAACCCTCTGTAGGGATAGCCGTCGTTAAACAACTAGCAAAGGGCCGCTTAAAGCTAACTAGCAGGCGCAACATAGAAATCTCACGGTTCAGACTAATGAAGGAGACCGCAGGATATGTTGACAAATTTCCTTCATCCACTTACTATGAACTACTTCCTCCATTCACCTTGGTATTGACACATACATCCGCTCTCCATAGGGAGGTCACTTCCAGGGTGACGCAAAGCATCATATGAATCTCACGGTGTGAACTATGTGGAGACATGGTAGTTGAAATCGTACACTAGATTTTTGTTCGAACAACTTCCCCTTATTCACTTGAGTCTAAATTTAAGCTAAAAAATACTCTCCGTAGGGAGGTTACTTTCATGGTGACACGGAGTATCGCTTAAATTCAAACTGTGAACTCTTAGGGACATGAGAGATAAGAATAACATACCGCATATGTTATTAATCTCCCGTTGAAGTTTTCTAATAACTCTATCATATAGAAATTATTCACTACCACTGAAGTGTTTTAACATTTGGGTAACTACATACTTAGGTTATTTTCCGGCTAATTAAAAATTATAGGATCTAAAGACAACACTACCACTAAAAATGTTAGGACAAAAACTCTGAGTTTGTTATCATCAAAATACTTGGTTTGATTGAAGCCCTAAAGCTAACAATCTCCCCCTTTTTGATGATGACAAACCACCATAATACCAAAAATACTTCTTCCCCTTTTGTTATCAACAAAAAGATATACAAGTGATTTTTCTCCCCTTTAATCATACAAATAATGCTCTCCCTCAATAAATTATAACATAAATTCATAGAAATATGAATAATGCTCCCCCTATCAAACATAATTAGACAATTCTAATAATACCAAGGGCAAGTCTATTTTTACAAAAGGCTTCTTCATTTAATGCTTTTGTAAGAATATCTGCTACTTGGTTCTTAGTATTAACATAATTAATGACAATATTCTTATTTTGCACATGCTCTCGAAGAAAATGATGTCTAATAATATGATTTGTTCTAGAATGTTGAATGAGATTTTTAGTTAAATTAATTGGACTAGTATTATCACAAAAGATTGGTACTTGTTCAAAATTTAAACGAAAATCACGCAACGTTTGTTTCATCCATAAAACTTGAGAGCAACAACTAGCAACAACAATATATTCAGCCTCAATGGTAGATAATGCAACAGAATTTTGCTTTTTACTGTACCAAGATACTAAAAAACTACCTAGAAAATGACATGTTCCACTAGTACTTTTTCTATCAGTTAGACTACTAGCAAAATCAGCATCAGAATATGCAATCAAATCTAAAGATGCATTTTTAGGATACCATAAGCCTAAATCAACGGTACCATGTAAATATTTAAAAATTCTTTTTACAGCATGCAAGTGCGATTCTTTAGGACATGATTGAAATCTAGCACACTTGAATACACTAAACATAATATCAGGCCTACTCATAGTTAAGTAAAGCAAGGATCCGATCATACCTCTATAAGCTTTAATATCTACGTTTTTACCTTTTTCATCCTTATCAAGCTTTGTAGTGGTACTCATTGGGGTCTTTGCTACTTTTGCATTATCGAACTTAAATCTTTTGAGTAGATCCCTTGTGTACTTCTCTTGATTTATGAAGATTCCATCTTCAAGTTGTTTAATTTGAAGTCCAAGGAAGAATTTAAGTTCTCCCATCATGCTCATTTCAAACTCACTATGCATACACTTAGAAAATTCTTCACAAAGAGAAGAGTTAGTAGCACCAAATATAATATCATCAACATAGATTTGCACTAATAAAATATCATTATCTTTAATTTTGATAAAAAGAGTAGTATCAATAAGTCCCATTTTAAAACCATTTTCTAGCAAAAATTTACTCAAATGGTCATACCAAGCTCTAGGAGCTTGTTTAAGACCATAAAGTGCTTTATTTAATTTAAAAACATGATTTGGATTATCAAAGCTTTCAAAACCAGGAGGTTGTTCAACATACACTTCCTCCATTATGAAACCATTTAAGAAAGCACATTTTACATCCATTTGAAATAAAGTAAAATTCTTATGAGATGCAAATGCAAGCAGCATGCGAATAGATTTTAATATAGCAACAGGAGCAAATGTTTCCTCATAATCTATTCCTTCTTCTAGACTATAGCCTTGAGCAACTAGTCTAGCTTTATTTTTAACAATATTACCAGATTCATCCATTTTATTTCTAAATATCCATTTAGTACCTATAACAGGATGATCACTAGGACGCAGGACTAGTTCCCACACATTATTTCTTTCAAATTGATTTAGTTTTTCTTGTATAGCAATTAACCAGAACTCATTAGATTCAGCATCTTTAAAAGACTTTGGTTCAATTTGAGACACGAAAGCAACATTATTTAAAGCATTTAAAGAAGAGAGAGTTCTTACCCCTTGAGATACATCACCTATTATTAACTCCTGAAGATGGTGAGTGGAGAATCTCCAATCCTGAGGGAGGGATTTTTCTGGCTCTTTCTGAGATTCATTTGATACTGCTTCCCTATCTTTAATACTAAGATCTTCAACAGGTATTTCTAATTCATCACTAGCAGAAACTTTATTAGTGGCAACATGTGTTTCATCAAAAACAACATTCATTGACTCTTCAAGTACATGAGTTCTTTTATTAAAAACTCTATATGCTTTACTACATGTAGAATATCCTAAGAATATGCCAATGTCCATTTTTTATTCAAACTTTCCAAGTTTCCCTTTGTCTTTCAAAATAAAACATTTGCAACCAAAGACTTTGAAATAGCTAATATTTGGAGTTTTATTATTAAAAAGCTCATAAGGAGTTTTATCTAAAACAGGTCTTATTAAAACACGATTCATTACATAAGATGTAGTATTAGCAGCTTTAGCCCAAAAAGATTTTGGTAAATCATATTCATTAAGCATGGAGGTAGCTAATTCTTATAAAGATCGATTTTCCTTTCTACAACACCATTTTGTTGAGGTGTTTTTGGAGAGGAAAAATCATGAGAAATTCCATTATCTTCACAAAAATTTTCAAAAGAAGCATTTTCAAATTCTCCTCCATGATCACTTCTAATTTTCGAAATCATAAAACCTTTTTCATTTTGAATTCTTTTTGAAAAGCTAATAAAATATTTTAAAGCTTCATCCTTATGAGATAAAAATAAAATCCAAGTAAATCTCGAAAAATCATCAACTATAACAAAAGCATAATGTTTTCCACTTAGACTTGCAACTCTAGTAGGTCCAAAAAGGTCTATATGTAACAGTTGCAAAGGTCTAGAAGTAGAAACCATTTTCTTTGGTTTGAAGGAAGACTTAGATTGTTTACCCATTTGACAAGCATCACAAACTTTATCTTTTTCAAAGTTTAATTTTGGAAGACCTCTAACAAGGGATTTCTTAGAAATATTTGAAATTAAATGCATGCTAGCATGACCTAACCTTCTGTGCCATAACCACGAATCGTCATGCAATGTAGACAAACATTTATTTTCTACTATAGGACAATCTAATAGATCAATAGTATAAACATTTTTATCTCTATGTCCTACAAACAGAACTTTTCCATCACATGCATTTTCTATTGTACAATTTTTATCACTAAAAATTACTCTATATCCTTTATCACATAATTGACTAATACTTAATAAATCATGCTTTAAACCATCAACCAACAAAACATTTTCAATAAGAAAATTCGAACCGTTACTAATATTACCTTTGCCAACAATCTTACCCTTTTTATTGTCACCAAAGGTAACGTATCCTCCATCTTTCTTTTCTAGGTATGTGAATTTTGTGTGGTCCCCAGTCATATGTTTTGAACATCCACTATCAAAGTATCACTTATTCTTTATGGATCTCAAACATACCTGAGAGAATTATTTCTCAAGATGTAACCTTAGGTACCCAAATTTGTTTAGGTCCTTGGGGGTTAACTAACAAAAATTTAGGAATCCATCTCTTTTCATTCATAATATTGATTTTTCTTAAATTGCATGCATAAGCTTTATGACCATGTTTTCCACATGCATGACAAATAATAGAACCTTCTTTGACAAAGTAATTTGTAAATTTCTTTTGTTTTTGGTGAGGTTTATAACCTAAGCCACTTTTATCAAATATGCATTGTTGCTTACCTATCATGATATTTAAATTCTTTTTCCCATTTGTAAACTTTAAAAGAGTAGCTGAAATATCTTCATTTTTATTTTCTAATAATTTATACTCTTCTTTTAAAGCATGCAAATTTGATTTAGATAAATCTAGATCTTTTCCTAATGTCTCATTTTTCTCTTTTAGATTATCTAGCTCAATTAATAAATTATTATTTTCAAGAGCTAATTTAGCATTTTTCTTCCTAAGAGACATATATTTGCAACCTAGTTTTTCGAATTCAATTTTAACTTCATTATATGCATCAATGAGCTCATCAAAAGTAAGATTTTCAGGACTTACCTCATCCTCGTCGTCGTCGTCGTCTCCAAAAGCCATAAAGCACAGATTTGCTACTTCTTTCACGCTTTCAGATTCGCTTTCATCGCTTTCGTCCCAAGTAGCTTTCATGGCCTTCTTGTTCTTTTTTGAAATGGCTTTTCTTTGAGGACAATCCCACTTCACGTGTCCGGACTTTTTGCATTCATAACAGATGATTGTATCTCTGTTGCTCTTTTCTCCTTTGCCTTCTTGATTGTTGACTTTCTTTGAGAAGTTCCTTTTCCTAAAATGCTTTTTGAACTTCTTGGTCAAGTAAGAGAACTCCTCATCATTTAGTTCAGCTTCAGTTTTAGAGTCCTCTTGAACTTGAGTGGACTTTAATGCTAGGCTCTTCTTGTTTTTGACATCTTCTTCCACATTGGCCTTCATGATTATCTCATGTGTCATGAGAGATCCAACGAGCTCCTCTAGTGGAAGTTTTGAGAGGTCTTTTGCTTCTTGGATCGCCGTCACCTTAGCTTCCCAACTCTTAGGCAATGATCTAAGAATTTTTCTCACATTTTCAGAGGTGGTATACGATTTTCCTAATCCCTTCAAAGCATTAATAATATTAGTGAACCTAGTAAACATTTCAGATATAGTTTCATTTGCATCCATTTTAAACAATTCATAATTATGAACTAACATGCTAATCTTTAACTCTTTAACTTGATTAGTTTCTTCACGAGTTACTTCAAGCGTATCCCAAATTTCTTTAGCAGAATTACATGCAGAGACTCGATTAAACTCATTAGGACATAAAGTACAAAACAGACAGTTCATGGCTTTAGCATTAATAGATAACTTCTTTTTATCTTCATCATTAAACTGTTTTTCTTCCTTAGGAATATCTTTATTATCAACTATCTTAGTAGGAATTAAAGGACTAGTAGAAACAATTTCTCATAGATTATATTCAATAGAAATCAAATAAATTCTCATCCTAGTTTTCCACCATGCATAATTATTTCCATCAAACAAAGGTGACCTAGTGGTAGATTGACTTTCACCATACCCATTTATTCCAATAGTTGTCATAAGCTCGAACAATTAAGTTTTTTGAAAAAGAGAGAGAATATAATAATTTTTTTTAAAAGATTTTTATAAAGAGAGATATTTTTCCAAAATTTAGATTTTAATCAAGAAGATTTCAAAGATTAAGAAGTAGAGAAAAAATAATGGTTTTAATAACTAATTTTAAAAAAAAATTCTAATGAAAACGACTTTTAAAACTCAATTTTTCAAACCTTTTGCAAAAATTAGAAAAATTCAGATTTAATAAGATTAAAAAAACAAAATGTAAAATCAAGAAAAAAAATTACAAAACCTTTTTGAAATAAGAAAACCGAGCTACCCGCTCTGATACCAATTGTAGGATCTAAAGGCAACACTAGAGGGGGGTGAATAGGGTTGACTACCAATTTTTAAAAAATAATTTTATCTTCGAACAATGCTCAATAAAGTTAACCCACTGATTTGATTAAAGAAAATTTATGCAAGACAAAACTTAAATCATGCAAGCTATGATAACTTCAAATTTAAAGACAATTTAATCAAGGATAAATTTAAATAACACACTAAAAATTAAATCATGCAATTAGGAAAGATTAAGAAATAACTAAGACAAGAAGCAAAAAATTGAAAACCAGAAATAAAAGAGAGAGAGGAAGAGAAAACACTGGGAATTATAGTGGTTCGGCAAATTGCCTACTCCACTCTCCAAGAATCCTTCTTGGGTATTTCACTAAGTGATCTTCTTGTAGGTGAGGACCAAAACGACACACGACCCTCTTTTTCTTAGGCTAAAGAGAAACCCAATATCCTTTTTACTGGTTCAGGATCAAACCAATTTTTTTTTCTCACAACCCAAGGTGTACCCACACCTTAATACAATTCCCAAAAATTAAAAGAAAACCTCACAATATTACCTCTTGAAGGCTAAATACACAAGTTTAGCACTCAAAAAAAAAAAAAAAAAACTCACAAAAATAACTCTAGGCCAATTTAGGAGCAAGGAGAACAAGAATTTGAGAGTAGAGAGAATTGAGAGCTTAAGACTTGATAGCTTTTGGTGTCTCAATGAAGAGTAAAATCAAGTTGAATTTATAGGCGAGGGGGATAAATTTTGGCCATTGGATATGATTGCAAATGAAGGGTGGAGATTGAATAAAAATAGAAAAGGAAAGGATTTGTAATTAAGAGAGGAATTGAAAAGGAAAGGATTTATAATTAAGAGAGGAATTGAAAAATTGGAATTATTGAGATTTGGAGAATAAAAAAGGATTTGAAGGATGACAATTTAGGAAGGAAATAAAATTTGAAAAGGTTGAAAAATCTTAAACCGCGCCACGTGTCGCCATACTATTGATCCACGCATCAATTCCCCCTTTTTTTTTTAATATCAGCTGCCACTTGTCATTAATTTATTCGTCCACGGTCGCCACGTCACTGCTACATCATGTGCCACACCATTGCCACGTTAGCAAAAAGTGACCGATTGGAGTGCCACATCAGCTACCACGTCATCAAAATTGACCGTTTGTGTGCCACGTCAGCTGCCATGTCAGCAAGGTGCCACGTGTCACTTACACGTTGGATTTCCTCTCCAATCTTCTTTTGCTTATAACTTTCTCGTTTGAACTCCGATTTGAGCGATTCAAATTGCATTGGAATCATCTTTCTGAGCTCTTAGTAACTCTGAAACACTGAAAATGTTAGTACAAAAACTCTGAATTTGTTATCATCAAAATACTTGGTTTGATTGAAGCCCTAAAGCTAACAAAAATAACCCTAGGTCTGTGTTTATCTATGTATAACTCTTATAAATGGACTTAAACCTACAATGTCTGGTGATAAATACTTTTATTACCTCAATCACTCACGAATACTCATAAAACTAGTTACTAACGCTCAATTATTCGGCCATAATCCCTAGGTAGGAGGTATTCCGTAGACCATCAACTTAAATACCCATAACCTTCGACAAGATTATATACCGGTTGAGTTTGTAACCCTAGTTTTACAAGTTTAATGACCTATTTTAAGTAATTAAAACAATTGGTTAACCTACATGAGCATGCAGCTGTTCTTCGTTATGGATTTTAAATGTCTAACCCAATTATATAACAACTTATAAAACTTTAGACATGCTAAACATCCACAACATACATGCATTCAATATCTAATATAACACATATTAAATACAAGAAACCCTAACATGCATACTACATATTATAAAAAATTATAACATACTTTCAATGTATGTTGCATGCTTCCTATGGTGGGATTTTAAATCTAAATGGCATACTATATGCACATACAAGATTTATTTAATTATAACATACATCCAATGCATAAATAATTAAACACATACTGATATGTTTTAGTTTTGGCAAAAACAAGCAAATAAAAGCCTAATTTATTACAAAAATAGCTTCAACACCCCTCGAACCGCTCCAAAACTGCTTGAACCGGACCAACCACAAACCATTTGAAGCTGAACCGGCCCAAACCTCAAGAGAACTAGCCAAATCGACTTCTCTTACTCTCGCCCAAAATCTCGCTAAGTCGAATCGTTTAGAATGACGACCATCGTCATGCATTTGGCTTGATCGTTTAGCAACCAACGCCTATCGTTTAACAAAGCTACATGATCGTATAGTGTTCGCCTTCTATCGTATAGTGTCATCATCTAGTGCTGGAGAATGCTACACGATCGCTCAGTGTCAAACACTATCGCATAGCTCAATCATTTAGCACCGCATCTTGATCGTTTAGCGCGTGCCCGAGGTAAGCGATCGCCTAGTGCTATCGCATAGCAATCAACACATCGCTCTCCTACCGCTCAAAAGTAAATGATCGTGTAAGTGATCGCTCAGCGCCATCGTATAGCTCTTCGCCGCATCGCATAGCTCCTGATCAAAGGTAAATTATCATGTAAGTGATCGCTCAGTGCCATCACATAGCTCTTCGCCGCATCGCTTAGCTCCCATCCGAAGCTATACGATCGTGTAGTGCCATCACATAGCAAAACAACGCATCGCTTAGCTGCCGAGGTAGACGATCGTCTAGTGCACAACACCTAAACGATTAACGCCTGGAGCTACTCGATCGTTTAGCTTAACGATGATATGAAAAGAGGCTTCTCGTTTGGAATCTACAACTCGGCCCCTTCGCTTGTTTCTTCGAATTACATCTTAATTTCAACTCTAATGACTGATGTGTGGTTAATGTGATGAAATAATGGTGTAGAATGCGATGGTGGAATATGCATTGTGCATGTAAGTTTTCTTAGCAGATCTAAGTATAAATCCTACTAAGTTGGTTGTGGAGATCAACTTAGTAGGATTTATACTTCGATCGATGCCGCATGTGGTGACAAATAAAACAATGCGTTGGTTGGTATATTGTTTAAGATATAAAGTCTATGCGGCGGATTTGAGAAAAGAGTTCATAATACAAAAGTACAATGAGTATGCAAGGAACGGGTTGAGAAGGGATTTAGCTAACACTTCCTAAGATTGCGTTCACGTTATGCGATCATACTACACACATGCGACAGCAAGTGATAACTTGTAGAAATACAAGTTATTTATGCTGTTTTATTTTGATATTGTGGTAAAAAGAAAGGAAAGCTGTGTTGATAGTATAAAAATTGGCTGAGAAATACGAAAATTATAAAATGTCGTAAATGCATCCACTAACCCCATTGCGATGGCGAAAGAGAATGTTTCAGTCTCTGTTTTACAGGAAATAGGTCACCGCATGCGTTAATGGCTCGAAGACAAAATGTACAACGCATCTACATCGCATGCGCCAATCGATCAAGAACGAAGAAATGATCAACGCAATGATGGCGCATGCGACGATCGATCATGGATTCTAGAGATCAACACATTTCAACCGCATGCGGTAATCAAAACAACAACACCGCATGCGGCAATCGATCGAAGATATGGAGAGCAACGCATTCACGAACAATGTTGACAAATGTACAACTTTCTGTTGTACGATTCTGACAGATTGATCATGGAGCAGAGAGGAAGAGTTTCCATTACGCCATGGCAGGAATTATCAGAATTATACAGTGGGACCACAAATTCAAAGAGCCAAGGTCTTGTCTATAAATAGCTTTCTTGAATTCATTGCAAAAGGGAGAGAGGCTGGTCTGAAGAGACTTTACAGAGAAAATCCAAGAGATCGACGAGACAAGGCTGAAAAGTGAGTCTCCGAGCAAGGAATTCTTCCGATTCCTGAAGCTGAACCTCTGTGCAAAAGGTCACTTCTGCTGGGAAAGCAAGCCTGAGAGGGAAGCTTTCCTCTCCACTTCATCCATACGCCGACAAGCAAAAAGTCTCTGATTGGGATCTATGTCAAGATGTTGACACGCTTTCCGTATTTGTTTCTATTCTTTAATTCATCTTTTGTGTTCATCTTCTTTAATCTCTCATTCACAAATCATGTATCAAACGCTTATATTTAGAACTAAATGTTATCATCATCATCATTATCATCTTTCTGTCCCTTTTCATACATTTATCATCCATTTTCTCCATCATGTGTTCTTAATCCCCTGGGTAAAAAGGAAGAATTAAGTGAGTGAGTTAATCTGTGTTAAGGTAACCAATTAAGTTTAGCTAAAGCATGCTTGACGACATCTTCACCTATGAGAGCAGAAGTGAAGATGTTATTTCGCCTATCGAGAGAGGGTTGGAAGAATGCGTTAACTAAAGCGAGAAGTATTTCCAGAGATGGAAATAACCTTGCATTCATCACGTTCATCTCTGTTTCACCATAGACGTATGGGAACGTGGCCGATCACTGAAAGGTGTATGCCAAGGGAAAGCAGAACCTTAGTTGCGTCCTTAATGCAATTGACAAACTTGCGATGTTCTTTCTCTTTACTCATTCTCTTTCTGACTCATTCATAAGACTTGCCATCACATTCATAGATTCTTTTGTACAACTTCACAGCCAGTCCTCGCCCATGTATCATAGTAGTTTATAAATTTACTTTATCAACACATTTTATTTTATCAACGCATTTTAATTCAGCGCAATTTACATTCAGCCCAAATTCTTTATTCTTTATTATAATCGGTCTCATATACTACATTAGTATCGCATCTAACGACAACAATCCCCGTGTTCGACCTCGAATCATTCTGAGAAACTTGCATTTGAATTATACTTGGTTTCAACGCAAGGAAACTTGTGACACGCACTACACATAACAGGTCGCATATACCACATTAGTATCGCATCTAACGACAACAATCCCCGTGTTCGACCTCGGATCATTCTGAGAAACTTGCGTTGGAATTATTCTTGGTTTCAATGCAAGGAAACTTGTGACACGCACTACACATAACCGGTCGCATATACCACATTAGTATCGCATCTAACGACAACAATCCCTGTGTTCGACCTCGGATCATTCTGGGAAACTTGCATTGGAATTATACTTGGTTTCAACGCAAGGAAACTTGTGACACGCACTACATCTTCGCATACTACGAAACATATCACTATCAACGCATACACTTAGAACGTAGTATTGCAATAGTATCTTTATCGCAGAGCACTTGAGCGCATAGCACATCATTCCATTCATTAATCAATGTAATAGATAAAGATAGATAACATTCCATTTTTATCCTCACAAGTTTATGGCAACATGAACTTGTTGCATAATATCTATCATCACAGTGCATGCAAAATAATAAATAAAGATTATAAAATTTCAGTCATCAAGTTTATGGCGCCGTTGCCAGGGACATGAGCTTGTATGATTCATATTCATCATTGTCCATATGCTTTAAAGATAATTTTTAGTCAACAAGTTTATGGTGCCATTGCCGGGGATTGGTAAAGGTTTAGTGTTGAATACTTTTGTGGTATTTTGCAGGACAGATCTCTGTTGTACTGTCTGTTTATCGCGAAGAGCAGGCTGACGGTTTATGAATACTGGAACTGATCTAGAATTCGAAGCTGACCCAGAGATCGAGCGTACTTTTTGCACAAGGGCACGCAAGAACCAAATTCGGCGAAGAAGAGTAAATATGGCTAACAACGAGAGGCCCGGAGGAAATTAAGGGGCGAATTGGCCAAATTGGCCAGCGCAAGATCCTATTTTTCTTGCTGCAGATTGCAATATTCCTATAAGGAACTATGCGGCGCCGAATCTTTACGACTTCTCGCCCAGGATTTCAAGACCAATGGTTGAGGAGAATGCAAGGTTTGAGATAAAGCTGGTCATGCTACAAATGATCCAAAATGCAGGAAAGAGTGTCAACGTCTTGACACAGATCCGGATCGGAGATTGTGCTTGCCGGCATGTGGAAGTGATGGAGAGGAAAGCTTCCTTCTCAGGCTTGCTTTCCCGGTAGAATTGACCTTCGCACAGAGCTTCAACTACGGGAATCAGAAGAATTCTCTGCTCGGAGACTCAGCTTTCGACCTTGTCTCGTAGTTCTCTCAGATTTACTCTGGACAGTCGCTTTAGACCAGCCTCTCTCCCAGAATCAGTATACGCACGTCTCTATGTATACATGTATATACCAGTATCTGTATCTATATATCTTTCAGCGAATTTGAAGAAGCTATTTATAGGCGAGGCCTTGGCTCTTTGAATTTGTGGTCCCCACTGTATAGTTATGGTATTTCCTGAAATGGCGAAATGGAAAATTTCTTCTGTTACGCAATCAATTCGTCAGAAATGCACAATTAAAAGCTGTGCATTTGTCAGAATCCTCCGCAAATGCGTTGCTCTTCACATCTTCGATCTATCGCTGTATGCGGTGTTGTTTTGATTACCGCATTGCGTTGATAGCTAAGCTCAAGATCGATTGTTGCATGCACGTCATTACGTTGATCATCTTTTCGTTCTTGATTGATGGGCACAATGCGACGTAGATACATTGTTTGTTTTATTTTCAAGCCATGAACGCATGTGGTGACTGATTTCTTGAAAAATAGAAACTAAAACATTCTATTCTACTATCGCAATGGTGTTAGTGGGTGTATTTACAATATTTTATAATTTTTGCATTTCTTAGCCAATTTTTATACTATCGACGCAATTTTTCTTTCTTTTAGCCACAATATCTAAATAAAACAGTATAAATAACTTGTATTTCTACAAGTTATCACACCCCCAAATTTAGATATATGCTTGTCCTCAAGCATATCTTCAACTAAGGCAATATTGTTCAATTCTTATCCTAACTTTGCGTTGATTGGTTGCTCCGAATGCTCCACCTAGGCAACATTACTTAACAATGCAATTTCCTTCTATCCTTTATTAATTCATAAACATGCTCTACTTTATTCTTCTTCTATACAAAAAATCTCTACTCCAAAATTCCTTTCTTGTTTTGAAAAGAATGTTTACCTCTTCTTGCAAAAACAACTTGGTGCGGCTGTATGCGGTGGTATGGTTTGCTTCATTTATTAGAGACCGTTGATCATGGGTACACTCTTTGATTTGGTTTGTTTCCATGGGTGTCATGCGAACATCCAACTATGGTTGTGTGCCAATCTCAACTTCAACTCTTGATTTTCAGCTAAGTTTTACTTTTGCTGGTCAGAGGAGTTGCCTCTTATATTCTTTATTATTTTTTTTCTTTTCATATTGCGTCGTTCTTGGAAACCCACCTTCGTTTTGGCTTGCTCCCATGGGTGTCATGGGAACATTCAACTACGAGCAGGTTCCTTTCACGACTTAACTCTTATCAGGTTGGGATTGTTTTTTAATTTTCCTTGTGCTGACATTGGAGTTGGTATGAAAATTGGTTTTTTTTTTTTTTTTTTTTTTTTTTTTTTTTTTACAATAAACGCATTTTTCTAAGGATAACCGCATCTGCTCAGACCTTCCCCACCCCCAAATTTAGAGATGTGCAAGGTTCTCATTACATTGTTTTGGACAGAATAGACAAACACTTAGTCAAAATTTTGAAAAGAAGGTTTGAGTAGAGTCTTAAAGGATAAAAGGTAATGCAGTGCTATTGCTACGAATTATCTAAGTGTTAGTCAGAAAATACAAAGTGTGGGAAATGTTGCTAAGGGTATGCATATTACTCATCATGGCAACGCAATTAATAACGCAAAATATAAGATAAAGAACATCGCAATAATTGACAAAGGAGGATAAGTAAGAGGCTAACACATACGAAAAGAATAGTTACTCAGTTATATTAAAATTAACCAAGTATACAAAGAATTACAAATATCGCAATACAAAATTTCAGCATATACAAAGAATCAAGAAATAGCTTCTATACATAAAAATGATGAAATGAATTTAATAAAAGAATGACCGCACCAAAAAATTTATAGATTTATTGAGGAGGAGGTTTAGGAGGCGGATTTTGTGGAGGAACGCAAGGAGCTTCTTCAAAATGCAGATGTTGCTGTAAATGCGGAGGCACCATGGGACCATGTAGATAGGCTGTCAAAAAGTTTAAGTACTCATGGTTGTACTCTGCCACTTGTCTTTGGTTCAGGTGGATCGTATAGATATTGCATTGAATGTTGATCAACACCTGCCGTGTAATTGCAACACTGCGTTGCAACTCTGCTTGGCTCTCGTGTAACTCCATTATTTGTTGGCAGAAAAATTCTTGTTGATGAGAGAGAAGAGAACGCATTTCTGCAAGGTTAGTAGCTAGGGATGCGATGGTGGGCTGTGCCTTCGATGTTTCACCATCAACGTTTTGAGGTTGAGCAGAAGTGCCTTCACCCAAATCATGTGGGTCGTTAACATGCAACGATGGAGGAGAAAAATGGGGTGGAGATGAAGGGGAAGAGGGTGCTGCTGGAAATGCCTTGGGTGAATTGGTGTCAAGAAGAAGATTAGTAAAATGTTCAGGGGGTGGGGAAAGGGGTTCTGTAGGAGGGCTTGGACGGCGAATAATCAAAGGTAAGGGGTCCAAGGGTACTTGATCTTACGGTGATGGCTCTTGGACTTTTTCCTTGCCTTTGTCAACCTTGCGCTGTTTCTTGGGCTTTGGCTGTTGCGGCGCATTTAAATCGATAAAGGGCCTTTTCAGTGGAAGCTCGGGGCAATGAGGGGAATCTTTGAGAAGCATTCTCAAGATCTTGATGTTGATGAGACCATGGACTTTCGGCATTGGTTCCTCTTCAATACCCACACCCAATGAGAGGCATAAGCTTGAAACTGTCCAAGGAATAAAATACTGGCCTCTTACACGCCCCACAAAACCACGAATCAGCTTTGCGATCAGTTGGCCCACATCTATTGGAATGCCGCGTGCTATGCAGTATGCGGCCATTACTCCATCCCTCGAAACTGTTTTGTCATGTGATGTAGGGATGGGTTGCCTTTTCACCAAATACTCCCAAAGCCGTGCTTTTGGAAGTAGTTTATTGGACGCAAGGTTTTGATGCCTTTCATAGATACCGACCACTGAGTGCCCGGTTGTGTTAATATCTTCAGCGCATCCTCCATTTTTTATTCTGAGAGATCATCAATAATTTTGTTACCTGATGCCTCCGAGATGTCCTTCATCTGATATAACTCATTGATGTCCCTTGCATTGAAAGGCACTACCTCCCCTTTCATGATCACCGCATCTTTGGTGGCATGAAGTCATCCATTGTAGAAAGCTCTCACTACCATTGGGATTACGATGGATGGGCATTGGCAGAATGTTTCCCACCCATGTTCCAACACAACACTTGTAATTAAATCCGGTAGTGGCGTTGGCGCAGGAAAGAACCCCATTTCCATCATCAAGTCGTCATTCTCTTTCTTCTTTGATGGGTGTTCTTTTGTCAACGCAGGCTCATTGCTTTCAACTTTCATTTTGCCCTTCTCTTTTTTCAACGCAAGGCGGGATCCTTGTCTTTGTCACCATTCCCGTTCCTTGCGCTGTTCTTCCTTTTCCCACTCTGTAATTTCTTTGCTTTTCTTCTCTCGAATGCGCTGCACATTTTCTTTGCGCCTTTTCTCCTTCTCTTCCTTCTTCTTCTTTTCTTCCTTTTCTTCTTCTCTTATTTCTCTTTCAAATTGCTCCAAGGCCAACAATATGCGTTGTTCTTCCTTGAGCCTTATTCTCTATTCTTCTACCAAAATTGCATTGTTACGATGCACTTCTTCATCGTGTAATTTTCTTCTTAAATTTTCTTCTGCGATGAATTTTTGCGCTCGTAACAACTTTTCTTGTTTTTCTTCTTCCTCTCTTCATCTCCTTTCCTTCTATTCTATTGCATTTTTCAAAATTTATGGGTCAACTGTTGACCCTTGCGGTGCATTCTCCTTGTGATGGCGCATAAGAGGGGTGATGTATGGTTCCTCTCCATCATCAGTCGCAACTGTTCTTATTTGCGTTCCTTCCTCTTCAGGTTGTGCTGATTCTCTTTGTTGCGTTGACACACCATCATCCACCCTTGCGGTGGTGGATTCTCCGTTGACTTCTGGGCTCTCAACGCTCTTTCTCTTTTCTTCCTTCTTCTTCAGGCGCTTCTCTTCCCGCCTGCGTTCCCTCTTCTCACTCGATTTTCTTTCTTTCTTTTTCTTCCTTGGCTGGTCTTTTTCATCTCCTTCTGCCCTCTTCTCCTTGTTCTTCTTTTTCTTCTTCTCCTCAGCTGTTTTAGGCTGCTTCTTCGCTTCCACCTCCTCCAAAGCAACCCTGATGAGTCCCTCATAGGATTCTGTGTAAATAGTTCCTTAGGATCCGAAACTGCCAGAGCATTCCTTCTCGAATCTTCTTCCATCTCTTCCTCCGAAGACAATGGCTGATTAACAACCCCAGCTTCGGGCAGCCCTCCCTCCTTCTCCATATTACTCAAAATGCTCCCGAACACTTCTCTGTCGTCTCTTCTTTTCTTTTCGCTTTCAGATGATAGTGTTGGGAGTGGGGCACTCTCCGTGCTCTGCCCCTCTCGGGTTTGGAGTGATTTGGCTACTACAGGCTTTCGCCGAGGTTTTTCGGCAATTCTTGGGATGGGTTTTGGTTGTGCAGCGAGGCAGCGGTTTGCTGCGAGGAATGCCGCCTCTCTTGTAGTTACTTGGGCTAGGGAAGGTGATGAGGGTAAAGAGGATGAATGGGAAGATTAATCGACCATGGCTGTAATGAGTGAAAGAGTTGAGAAAGTTCTTAGGGTTTAGGAAGAAATTTTGAAGGTCTGGGTATGCAAAGGATTCGCTAGGGTTTTCGTTTCACAAAAGATTCAAGTAGATGACCTAAGATGAAGGAGGAAGGAATTTATAGATTGGGCCTTGATGGGCCCAACGCAAATTCTGTCGTGGCAGGCTTCGAGGTACTCAAAAAGCCTACTGCCGCGCTCCTCACATTTATGAATTAGTAGAGAAGGACATCCTTTCATCTTCTAAGTAATCATTTCCTTGGAAGCCTAAACGATGGGACTACTCTTTTTGCAAAAAAGAATTTTATCTTTTGTGTTTTATTCGAATGGGCGCAAGGTTAAAGATTAACGCAATACATCCATTAACGCAAATGTAAATCTACAGAGGACAGGAAACAATGCATGTATCAGCGCAACACACCCCTCAACTCAACGCATTTCTGAAGTACGGGCGCACGGTATTTCTACTGGCGCAATACTATCTTGACATAGTGTGTTTTTGCTAAGGACGGGTGCAAAATATATACGTGCGCAACACACCCCTCAGCGCAATGCATTTGTGAGAGATGAACACAAAGTGTATCTTGTTAGCATAAGATGCACCCATTATTGCAATGCATACAACTAATGCAGAATAAGGAAGGAAATTGAACAAGACATGGAATAACGCAATTGAATTAAATGAGAAGTAAATTCATAAAGCAATAAAAGCTAGTTTAAGAAAGCAATTAAACATAGATTTTAGAGATGCTGATTGAAAGAAATTTCTCACGATTACCGCAATCCACACCTCTGCAGGCGGTCAAACTTGCCTGCACAATGTCATCAAGGACATTGTTCACCTAATTGCCTCATCCCGCAGTGTGTACGAGAAGAGATACAATCTAATTCTTTCGGGAGTCACACCAGGTATAGAGAATGCGTTACACATTTCTACGAAGGTGGTCAAATGAGCATGCGGGTCTTCTTCTATCCCGTATTTTGGATCATTTGAAGCACGACCGGCCTTATCTCAAACCTTGCATTCTCCGGATTGAGAAAAACAAATGATCCATAACAAACAAAGTGAATGTGATTCTTGAATGGATGAACATGCTTAGTAATGAATCATGCATTAAAGCAAAAATGAGTCATTTAAAAGAAAAATTTCAAGATCATGATATTATGTTTCTTTAAAAAATAAAAAAGTATACCATAGAAGTGTATAAGAGCCTAATGAAGATATATTTAATCAAGATCATAAAATCCACATAACCCGAGCACAAGTGCTCAAGGGTTGCAGACATGCAAAGATCATAGAGTCAAATTTTTTGTAAAGCTCAATTTACAACTGAAGAAAATAAGCTCAAACATTCAACATATTCAACAGCTGTTCACATTTCTTTAACTTTTTACAGTTTTTTATTGTAACTAATTGTATCAGAAAATAGTATAAGTACTCATCATTTACAAATTTCGTAGCACACAATATACAAAAAGGCTTCAAGAAAGCTTGAAATCTGTAAAAAGAAAAGCTGTGACTTAGCTCTCAAATAAAGATCTCTTCTCCTTCCCGTGGATGTAGGCATCATTTGCCGAACCACGTATATCATTGTGTAGAACTCTTCTTCCTCATTTCTTCTACAAGATTGCATGCTCTTTATCGCCGATTGTTTACTCAAGCAGTCGCACGAAACAAACAGAAAAGATTAGGGTTAGAAGAAGCTCTGCAATATCGAAAGAGAGAACGAGAGAGAGAGAGAAATTAATTCTGTAAAATCCCATCAGAATAAGTTTTTTTCTTTCACTTCCATCAGGTAAAGGTTATGGAGTAAACCATGTGGAGCACATCAACTGGAAGTTCATGGACAAACAATAGCCAAGAACTCTACCAAACCAAATTCATTTTGGGGAAAAATTCTTGGACTCACGAATTGGATCAACAAAGCAGGTCCACAGTATTCATCATTTGGGCTTTTAATATTCATTCAACAAGAAGCAGGCCTAACAAAGTGGTATTAGAGTAAAAGACTTATAAGATTGCAGTTCTTGAAGATTCAAGATTCAAGTTTTTCATTCAAAGAAGTCAGTAGCAAGATTTGAAGTAGAGAAATTCGATGGCAAAAGAGACTTTGGCCTGTGGAAGGCCAAAATCAAGGCGATTCTCAGCCAGCAGAAAGCTCACAGAGCCCTCCTTTACCCATCAACACTCCCTGCCACTATGACAGCCCAAGAAAAAGGAAACTGGGAGCTGACAGCCTATGGTACGTTGGTTCTAAATCTTAGTGACAGTGTTCTTAGACAAGTTTTAGATCAAGAACTGTCTATAGGATATGGACTAAACTAGAAGAGTTATATGCTACTAAAGATCTTCCTAGTAAAATGTACCTTAGGGGGAAATTATTTACATTTAAAATGGATTCATAAAAAACTTCAATTGATAACTTAGATGAGTTCAAGAAAATTGTTGTTGAATTTAAAGCTCTAGGAGAAAAACTTGGTGATGAAAATGAGGCTTATATGCTTCTAAACTTTTTACCTGAACCCTATAAAAAAAATTAAAAATGCTCTAAAGTATGGAAGGGATAGTATAAGCATAGATACTATAATTTCAGCCCTAAGAACTAGAGAGCTAAAGTTACAGATTGATAGAAAGGATCATCCTAGTGGTGAAGGGTTATTTGCTAAAGGAAACTTCAAACAAAATCATTCAAAGGACAGAAAACCACATAACTCAGATGATAATAAGTTTAAATAGAAAATAAAATGTAAGTATTGCAAAAAAAAAGGACATTTAATCAAAGATATTTTATCTTAAAAAGAAAGAACCAAGAAAAAGAAAAGGACTCAAAAGGCAAACAGCCCGAAGCATCTGTTGTAGAAGGTTCCTTTATCTACTCAGATGCTTTCGCCTCAACTTTAGACAAATCTAACCATGTAAATCCTCTAGGAAAACATGATTGAGTCCTAGATTCTGGATGCTCCTACCACATGATCTCAATGAGACCATGGTTCAACACCTTTAAAGAAATTGAAGGAGAAATGGTGTATATGGGAAACAACCAAGGCTATGGGATAGAAGGAATTGGCTCTGTTTCCATGAAACTTAAGGATGGAACTACTAAACTCCTTAGGAATGTGAGATATGTTCCACTTCTTAAGAGAAATTTAATCTCCTTAGGTATGCTTGATGCAATTGGGTGTGAGTATAGGGGTAAAGGAGGAACCCTTGAGGTGCTAAAGGATTCTAAGGTGATATTAGTTGGGGAAAAGATAAATGACTTATTTGTGGTCAAAGGAGTTGAAATATGACAGGGGCATATGTTGCCACCATAAATGAGATCACAGAGGCTGATGTTTGGCACAAAAGATTATCTCACATTAGTGCTAAAGGCCTAGAAGTCCTATCTAAACAAGGGATTCTACCTAAAGGTCTCTCAGAAAATCTAACCTTTTATGAACACTGTGTTTTAGGAAAAGCCACAAAGCAAAGTTTCACTAAAGTACAACATACCACAAAAGCTATCCTAGATTATATACACTCTGACCTATGGGGTCCAGCTCCTACACCTAGCCAAAGTGGCTCAAAGTATTTACTTTCTTTTACTGATGACTTCTCTAGAAAAAGTTGGGTCTACTTCCTTAAAACTAAAGACCAAGTGTTTGATAGGTTTAAGGAATGGAAACTCATGATAGAAAAGCAAACTTCTAAAGAAATTAAATACCTAAGAATTGACAATGGACTGAAATTTTGTAGTGATGAGTTTAACAATTCTGTAAAGAAACAAGAATAACTAGGCATAGGACTGTTAGATTCACACCTCAACATAATGTAGTAGCTGAAAGACTAAATAGAACAGTCATGGAAATGGTTAGATGTCTTTTCTCAAATGCAATTCTTAGTGAAAAATATTGGGCTGAGGCAACAAGCTACACTGTGTACACCTTAAATAGATGTCCTCATTCCTCCCTAAACTTTTTAACTTCTGAAGAAAAATGGACCACATATCCACCTAACCTAAAAAATCTAAGAGTATTTGGATGTGTTGGCTATATTCACCAAAATCAGGGGAAACTAAATTCTAGGGCAGTAAAGTGTATGTTTGTTGGGTTCTCAGAAGGTGTCAAAGGCTTTAAGATGTGGAATCCTATTGAGAAAAGGTTTGTCATAAGCAGGGATGTCACTTTCAGAGAAAAAGAGATGTTTATGCAAAAAGAAAAGACAACTTATGAAGTTCCTAATAGCCCTGATACTGTTAGGATTGAGGTGGAGACACCTAAAGATTCTTCCACTAGTCATAACCCTCCTATTGAAACTGAGGAAGAAGAAGAGGAAAACTCAAATGAACATACTGGGAATACTGAAGTTGTACCTGATCTAAGTCAGTATTCTTTGGCTAGGGATAGACAGAGAAGAGTGATAGATCCTCCAGCTAGGTATACTAAAACTTATTACATGAACCTAGTCCTAAATGGCACAATAGCTCATAATGACCAAGAATCAGCCACTTTTGAAGAGGCAGTAAATTGTCATAATGCTAGGTCTTGGATTCAAGCTATGTGTGAAGAAATGGAATCACTCACTGCCAATAATACTTGGACCCTAGCCCCTCTTCCTAAAGGATGCAAACCTATAGCCTCTAAATGGATATATAAACTAAAGGAGGGTTCTACCAAAGAAGAAAAGCCTAGGTATAAGGCAAGGCTAGTGGCTAAAGGGTTTACACAGAGGGAAGGCATAGACTATTCTGAAATTTTTTCACCAGTATAAAACAAATCTCTATTAGACTTCTTTTATCTCTAGTTGCTCAGTACAACCTTGAACTAGATCAACTAGATGTTAAATCTACTTTCCTTCATGGAAATCTATAAGAGGTTATTTATATGGTTCAACCTAAAGGGTTTGAAGAAAGAGGGAAGGAAGACCTATATTGTCTCCTAAACAAGTCTATATATGGTCTTAAACAATCCCCTAGATGCTGGTACAGAAGGTTTAATGATTACATAGAGAGTATTGGATTTCAAAGAAGTTCCTATGATCTTATACTAATTCAACTACCTATAAGGACAAAGTCTATCTACTACTCTATGTTGATGATATGCTACTAGCAGGGAAATCTAAGGAGGATTTAATTCATGTAAAAAATCTCCTAAAGAGAGAGTTTGACATGAAGGATTTGGGTCAGTCTAAAAAGATCCTTGGGATTGAAATTAAAGAGACAGGGCTTCCTCAACTCTAACCATTAGTCAATTAAGCTATTGTGAAAAAGTAATTAACAGATTTAATATGTCTAATGCAAAACCAGTCACTATACCTATTGCTAGTCATTTTTAAACTTTCCTCAGAAAACTCACCAAAAGAAACAGACATAGAACATTTGACTCAAATGCAATTAATTCCATACAATCAAGCAGTAGGGAGTCTAATGTACCTAATGATATCCATTAGACTAGACCTATCATATAACACTAGTCTTGTTAGTAGATACATGTCTAACCTTGAAAAAAGGCACTGGAAAGCAACAAAATGGATTTTAAGATATCTAATTTGGTCTAAATATCAAAATTAACATATCAAAGTACTAATGAAACAAATTTAGAGCTATATGGATATGTTGATTCAGATTTTACAAGTGACCAAGACAAAAGAAGATCATTAACAGGTTATCTATTCTTATTTGGCCCTAATTTGTTGTGTTGGAAAGCAAATTTACAGTCAATCACAGCATTATCAACCACAGAAGCAGAGTACATAGCTTTATCAGAAGAAATAAAAGAAGCACTATGGTTAAAAGGGTTGATGAAGGACTTTGGTATTAATCAAACAGTAGTAAAGATCTATTGTGATAACCAAAGTGTCATTCACCTATCCAAAAACCCTCAATATCATTCAAGGACCAAACATATAGATATTAAATATTACTTTGTAAGAGACAATATAGAGAAAGGAGAAGTCGAGGTGCTTAAAGTTCATACCACCGTAAATGCAGCCGACATGCTTACCAAACCTGTGTCCAAACTCAAGCTAGCAAATTGTCTTGGTCAGATCGACTTCCAGATTCCTGAAAAAGGGTGAAGACATGTCAAAACTTGAAGGAGAAGAGCTTGCATGTTGAGCTTAAGGTGGAGATTTGAAGAAAATAAGCTCAAACATTCAACATATTCAACAGCTGTTCACATTTCTTTAACCTGTTACAGTTTGTTATTGTTACTATTTGTATCAGAAAATAGTATAAGTACTCATCATTTACAAATTCCGTAGCATACAATTACAAAAAGGCTTCAAGAAAGCTTGAAATCTGTAAAAAGAAAAGCTGTGACTTAGCTCTCGAATAAAGATCTCTTCTCCTTCCCGTGGATGTAGGCATCATTTGTCGAACCATGTATATCGTTGTGTAGAACTTTTCTTCCTCCTTTCTTCTATAAGATTGCATGCTCTTTATCGTCGATCGTTTACTCAAGCAGTCACACGAAACAAACAGAAAAGATTAGGGTTAGAAGAAGCTCTGCAATATCGAAAGAGAGAACGAGAGAGAGAGAAAGAAACTAATTCTGTAAAATCCCATAAGAATAAGTTTTTCTTTCACTTCCATTAGACAAGGATTAGTGGAGCAAACCACGTGGAGCACATCATCTGAAAGTTCATGGACAAACAATTGCCAAGAACTCTACCAAACCAAATTCATTTTGGACCAAAATTCTTGGACTCACGAATTAGATCAGCAAAGCAGGGTCACAGTATTCATCATTTGGGCTTTTAATATTCATTTAACAAGAAGTAGGCCTAACAACAACCCTAATAAAAAAAATGTTAAAGAACATGCAATGTACCCCACCCCAACTTAAAAATTAAACATTGTCCTCAATGTTTATAAAACTAAGATATGAGCGAGAAGAAAAAAACAAAAAGAACAAAAAACTCCCCTGATTTCGTGCAATTGGTGGTGGTAGAAATTTTTCCTTGTTTTGTTTTCCTTGTTTTGTTGTTCTTTTCCTACATCAAGTTTTGCTTTTTCTTTCATTTTGTTGTTCCTACAAAATAAGAGAAAAGAAAAGAAAAGAAAAGGAATAGAAAAGCTACAAGAAAAGAAGAAAGTTAATCTAAAATTTATTCCTAAAAAGAAAATAAAGGAAAGCGAACAAAAGTTGTTTTATTTTTTTCACCTGGCTACCTCTAGGAAGAGCAAATTTTTAACATTGATTGCTCAATGCGACCCATCTTTTATGCTTTTCAAGGTACATAAAAATTTTCATACTTCTTCAGTCCTCTCTTAGATGAATCTATATAGCCTGGAAGGGCTATAAGAGAACTCACCCTTCGGCGAGAACCAGACAGGTCAAATTTGGATTTTCTAATATTTGGCAAAAAAGAGAAAAAGAAAGAATAAACAAACTCAAATGACTCGAAAGAGTTGAAAGAAAGAAAAGACTCAAGAATGGACTTTGGCTCATAAAGAAAATATGAGCAATAATCAAAGATGCAAGAAATACCAGGACAAAGTATGGTTCTAGGCTTGGAAGCCTCTAACTGTTTTACCTTAAATTCTTTAAGGTGTGGAGCTGGCTCATACTTATCCTCACTTACTTGTTCTGAACATGGCGTGGGATAAATATCATCTTCATTGTCGATCTAGGAAAGCTCCTCAATTAGATTGGCTTTAGTGCCACAAATGACGGTAGGCTCTGATAGTTCTCAAATGTCAGCATGAAGTGTGTAAGCTCAAGGGTTTGTTTGATGGAACTCGAGACATACGAAGCGGAATTAGGATCTAATTACACTCTAATTGCTTTTAATTAAAAGGAATTATGCATGCAATTGAAGGAAAAACAATAATTAAAAAGAGATGAGATACAACCTTTGTAGCTCCCGAACAACGCTTTCTCTCGTCGAATCTCGACCCAAACTCTTCCGGACCACCACTAAAGTTGACCTACTATCCTCTAGACTCACCACTGGGTTGTGAGACCCAGTGGATGAAGAACCCCGAGAGAGAGAAAAGAGATGGAAAAAAGGAATGAATTTGGGTTTTAGTTTGGGTTTTCTTTTTGAACTTCACACAAAGAAAAGAGGTTTTTTCCAGCCCAAATTAAAAACAAAATTGGCAAATTGTCAAAAGTCTTTAATTTAAATTCAAAAGCCCATTTTATAGAAAAAACCGTGCAACAATTGCATGAACCAAATCCATAAAAACCCAACACCTATAATCCACTATCTTAGTGGGCTTCATGTCTCCACTATAAGCCAACACCTAGCCCACTATTTTGTTAGTAGAATTATCCAACAAAAGTTTGGATTTTCCCACTAACTATAATCAAAGAGCAAAATAGTCATTTGGTCAAAGTCAAACTTTGACCAAAAAGTCAACATTTTGACTTTTTATGATTTTTTCCGTGTTGACTAATTTTGACCTCCTGAGCATGAATCCGCATTCATTTTCTCAAAATTCAAATCACATTTGAATCTAAGGTCGGTCAAAGTTTGACTTTTCAAAGTCTAAAGTCAACTCTTTGAGTTTTTACATCTTTAACCATTTCCATCATTTCCGAGCTTCCGAATATGAACGTATTCATATTCTTGATATTTAAATCACATTTAAATATTAAAGTTGTATCTCTAAACTGAAAAACCCGACCACTATATCACATATACTTGTCGGGTTTCTCTCTCTTCACCTAATTCGAACAATTCGAATTATTTTATCATATTGTTCTAAGTTTATTCCCTATGGGCTAGTAGGGGAACCTAATGGACCTATAGAACATGGGCTCCAACGGTCTGAGATTAGCTGGCTAAACTCTTTAGACGGAGCTAATCAACATTCGTTAACTAACGGGTCATTCCACTAGAGTCCCGTAGTTGCACTCCCCTCACTATAGATATATTTGTGTCCATTTGATATAACTATGATTAGTAAGCTAATCCTTCACAGGTTGTTCGTAATCTCGGCTAGGTCATAAAAACCGTTTTATCCCCAAGACTACATCTTGTTCCTTAAGTTCCACTGATCCTCTAATGAACAATTGGTTTAAGGTTCAACCTATAAACCGAATCCTTCTCGGGCCAAGGAGAGGGTGGGGCCCCTTGTTCAAGACCTGGATTCAATACTAAAGGGAACAACCTATTTACTATCCCTATAACGGGTATGAGTGAATTCTGTCTTGCATCTTATGTTCCCAGCTATCCACTTGATCTTACCCTTGAAATGGGAGGCTTATTGGACCAGTGATGATGAGCTGCCCTCACCTATGCAGATCTAAGGATAATTCCAAGTAAACAAGAGTTCATAGTTAGCTTAGGATTAAGATTAAGTTACCTAGGTCATCAATTAACGAAATAGTCAGTTTTATACATAAAACGACATTTAGAACGTAAAAAGTGACTATTTCATGGTCCAGTCTTATGCAAACTCATTGCATAGGATGCCCCCACTCATATATCTCTATTTGAACGATTTAGGATGACATCGTTTGTACTAACTACAAAGTGGGCCGCATTCATAGTGTCCCCAGAATAAGGCGCCCAACCTTATTCATATACTATAGACCATTTTGGCTATATATTTGAACTTGATCCATATTTATGTCACTACATAAAGTTCAAACTACATTAAATAGCCTCAGGACCTTAGTTTATTGGATTCAACATTACAATTTCAACAATAACTTTATCGAAAAACAAAACAAAATATGTTTATTAATTTACAAACTACGAGTTTTAAGACATAAAATCCAACATTGTTGGACCTCAACTGAGATGGGGGCTTGAGTCTCTAGGTGAAACTCAATTGCATCCTGCTCACAATCAAAAAAACCATTAGCAAGTTCACACATTACTAAATCCAATGTCGTACTTTGATAGGAATTTTGAAGAACCAGTGGCTCTATTAGATTATCGATGTAGATTTCTCCACCGCTTAACTCAGTATTCTCAGAAAATGTATCTTCCCAAGACTCCTCGACTCTCCTAACTGAATCGGTAATCTGGGCAACGATGCCACACAGATTCTGAATGTCAGCTCTGACTTCATGTCTGGAATAAAACCTATTCTACTGAAAACTCAATGGTTCTTGAGAAAGATAATAATGTTCTTGCACAAACTCACAAGAGCAATCATAAAGTTCATCAACTAAATTTTCTGAAGAATTACCTAAATTGGTAGAAGGAGATGGCATCGATGATGGAGTTCGGTCGGGCTTCTCCCAAGTTGGGTAGTATTCGCGTTCAGGACTACGCAGAACTTGTATCTGTTCAGTAAGCACAACTCGAACAAGAGAGGTTAGTTCGTTTATTTCACCCTTAAGGTCATTAAATTTGCTTACTTCTTATGCTCTCTGATGGGCCGCATACTTCGCATAAAGTGCGTAGTAGATGTTCATATCCGCCATATTAAACAAGTAGATACAAAAAGAAGAAATTTTTTTTGGTGTTTTAAGGTTTTCTAGTCAAATTTAGCTAAGAAAAAGATTAAATGGTTAGCAATTCCCCGACAATGATGTCATTTTGTTCAAAGCTAAGTAGGTATTGTTAGTTCTACCTAACCCAAAACAAAAAGTATTTGTAAAGTTCGAACAACCACCTAAACTAACTCGTAGTTAAAGTGGAAGTAAGAGGTTGATCCATAAGGAAAGGTTATTTAGTCTTTTCCTTAACCAAGCTTAACTATGAAAGCCATGAAATGGAGATTTTTGATTAAGACAAGAAACATACTAAATATCAAAAGAAAAAGGATAATTGTAAACAAATTTAGAACAATTTTGCCTCTAATCCAATTTAGACGTTCAATGCGATTCCTATCATTGAATTCTAAAAATTTAATTCACACTCAAATTAAGCTTGCAACTATCTACTTAACTAGATTAAACTAGTCTCTACAAAGGCAGACAACTAGCACTAACCTAGTCAAGAGAGCGTCCTAATCATTAATTAAGGTTGGATAACCCTAACCCTAATCAATCTACATGCTTCTACCTCTATTGGGTTCGATAGCTACCATATTGAAGAGAAAACACACGCATTAAGTTCTAGAATTCAATTTGGCTTATTAATTGTCAAGGTAGCTTACTCAATTAACCAAAATTTCTTTAAATCTAGTAATTAGTGCATCCTAGGATAGCCATTAAACACACAATTACTATTGCCTCTTGTAGATCTTAGCTAGACATTCTATCGAACACATCAAAAGCAATGCATTCAATCATGAGTGTGAAAAAACCAAGCAACTAGGCTAAACATGTTCAAGATATATATCATTCAACATGCTTTAAGAATTAAAAACAGATTCAAGAATGCTCAAATCAGATTGCAAATGATAAAGACAAGTAGAAAACTCAAAAGAATTGCAAGAACTCTTGAAATAGAAACAAGATTGATTTTCACAAATCCATAGACAAATTCATGAAGAATTACAAATTGTTGATTATAATCCAAAAAGAAATCAAAATCTAATCTAAGTAGGAAACAAAATTACCTTAGAGACTAATTGATACAGAAAGAAATTCCAACCTCCATCAAAATTGTGCTTCCTCCTTTGCAAAAATGAAAGAAAAACTATTTATACTTGTAGGGTAGAGTCACGACACTGAGATTACCATTGCAACACTAAATCGCAAAAAGCCAAGAAGTGTTGCGCTTGAGACGTGATGTTGGCCTTGACGCTGCATTGCGTGAGGTGCGCACGTGGACAGTTTTGTCAAAATCCGGTGCGTTGCAACGTTATGGGGAGCGTTGCAATGCTGCCCTATTTTGCAGCAAAAGTAAGCCTTTTGTCTTCAAGCCTTGCTCAACGTTTCTCCTAGTGTCACACCCTCTTCTAGATTACCTTCTTAACCTGAAAGGGAATGTGATGGCAGTAGTTACGGACCCTGTCACCGACACTTACTCCCTAACTTACATTTATAACCTGCTTTAAAACCCTGATATGAATTTATGACTTAACAGCAACAATATTTTATAACAGGACCAGCAAGTGCAACATATTAACAACTTTAGAGCTTAACATATCAAACGTACTGAATAGATTAACCAAAACTTAACATTCTTACATCAACAGGGTTATATAGCTACTATTCACATTCATAGCTATGTACACTATAAAATTCAGTGACCCATGACACTAAACTTAGTCCCTAAAATCATAAAACATGTGTACTAGTATTTATAGAACAAATACCTAGTCTTCCTTTAGCCTTAAGTCTTTGAGTGGCATAACCGCAACATAATTAGCTTCTGGGGAGTTGACCGCTACCTGGGGAGGGAAAAACATTTAAAACGGGATGAGCTACTAGCCTAGTGAGTGACTTAAATAAAACATAAATCTGATGCTTCAACTGAAAGCTAGAAAACCGAATACTGAAACTAAACACTTTCCAAGCAAATGTGTACATATAACTTTTAAAACCATCGTATCTGAAAACATAGCTAAACTGATTCCTAGTTGAGAGAGAACCCTTTTGCTCAATATTTCAACGTCAGATATCCTTATTTAAGAGAGAACCCCTTTGCTCAATCTCTCAAACATAAGCCTGGGTTAGGGTGAGAACCCTTTTGTTCCACACCTTTCAGCCAATACTAGGGAAGAACACTCGTGGTTCAATCCTTATAGAACTGATTAACTGTCATACGTGCACGTAGAGCAAACTGGATCCTAACGTCAAAAATCATAACTGAAGTAAGGTACCACTGCTTATTACTAAACTGGGTGGATTATTCTGATACCTTCTCCAAGTACTTCAATATTATAATCATAACATAACTAAAACCAAGTAGTACAACTCATATACCTTCTCCTTGTACTTCAATATTGAGCTGAAAATGCCTTATAGAAAAACATTTTCATAAAAGAAGCTTACTAAAAACTTGATCTCATAAAACATAGTTTTCATAAGAATATCATTTGCTAACGTATGCTCATCAACATTAAGAGCACATATGCTTTAAAACATAATAGCAAATACTTTTAACTTTAAACATGCCATAGAATCTTCTTTTAAGAACTACCATAGTTCAACCATTGTGCCAAAGCATACTTCATCAACATTATAACTAGCATGCGTTTATAAACTTTAGGAAAATTTGTTGCTTGGAAACTTCTAGCATAAAAGTAATTTTCAATAAAACATGGATTATTAAAACATTTATTGAACATCTATAACTCATTTATAGTCCCTCATGGTTCTTGGGCAATCCTTTAATGGTTGATATGCTTTCCCTATTGATATCAATCCTGAAAACATAACATTATGCTTTAACTTCCAATAATAGTCTCCTTGTGAGGCTAACTCTCCTAAATAAGCTTGCATTTAGCCTTTCCTAAAATGTTTTCAAACCAATGGATACCTTACTATGCGTTCAACACTTAGAAGATTCCTTGGAGCTTTAGGTCCTTGCTATGTGGCCAACATGCTTGATCAACGCATCCCACAATGCACCACCACATGCTCCAAGTGTTTCTTCCAGCCACACATGATCACCCACACTACCACTTATGCGTATAAGTTCTCAACGCATGCTCTCTCCTGTCAACGCATAGAATTTAACACAGTGGCTCTTAGCCTTGCCTCTGCCCTTGCATCAATTTGAGTTGTTTGGTTATTCAACCAAGCAACTGCCTACTTATTTAAAAAAAAAAATCCAGATTCAACTTACTCTTCAAATAACTCAATTTCCTGGGTTTATCTCAAGAAATTTCCTTATATAAACTTGTTCAAGAATTCTTAGGTGGCTTACCTTAGAATTTCATCCCAAAATGCCTCGTGGTTTGGCCGAAAATCTCAAATCTTCAGTAGTGGTTCTGGATTACCTGAGAACTCGACCTTGATGTAGTTCTTTAAATTTCCAGCACGTTATTGGTTGTTTCCTCTTCTAGAAACCCTACACCATCAAATAAGCTCCTTCAGCATTAAGATGGCCTTAGAATCTCTTCAATTGCTCAAGTAGTTCATCCAAACCGAGCTTTTGAATTAAGTCCTTCTTTTTATACCTGAATCTGCTAACCATGCAGTGCTTAGCAAGCTGCCACCTCCACCTTTAAGTATGCATATCCCGCAAGATTAGGAAAGTTGGCATCCATAAACGGTGGTTAATGCTAATCATCTTCCCTTGCTATCAATGCAAGCCTTACCTTCAACTAGTTTCAATGCACAACACCCCTCATGCATGCCAACTTCAACGTATGTCTTAGGGATAACACTTATGCCTTAGCCTCTTGGCTTCAATCACCATCGCATCGCATGGTAGGACAACCACATTCGTAAGCGAGATTTTTATGTTGGACAAAAAGTATTACTTTCTAACTCTCGCCTAAGTCTTTTTCCAGGAAAATTAAAGTCAAGGTGGTCTGGCTCCAAGAGATTTTCCCACACGATGCCATAGAGTTGACAAGAGAAGATGGGACGAACGCATTCAAGGTCAATGGAAAATGAATTAAGGCATACTATGGAGGCAACATCCATAGAGAGAAATTCTCTATAGACTTAGCTGACCCTAGGTAATGGAAGAACGCGTGGATGATCCCTACAATGAACTCGACCACGCCAATTTAGGGATGCATCCTTATCTCTTTTGTGAAGTTTTGAATTTTTCTTACTCTCTTTTATTTATTTATTTAGTTTATTGTTTTGAGAATTTTTGTTTGGATGAACATGATTTCTTTGAATGAGTTAGGAAATTTTTTAATAGAAGGAAAAATGAAAAAAAAAAGCAATGATTTAATGTGGCGTCGAATAATCATATTATTCGCGCCCAATTCAGATCATCGTCTGTGGTGGAAAAATAAAGGTTTTTATTCAGATCAAAGCTAAACATCCCATCAACACTTCAACAAGATAACACTCTTTCGACGTCCAATGACACTAATGACACAAGGAGAAACTGAATTTGGGGGTGTTGTATATTTTGGTTGTTTCTTTCCTTGTTTCTTCTTAATTTTTGTAAACTTGTGATTGCCATATTATCATTATCATTTTTATGAATGCATTGCAAGTTATCCATTTTTTGCTCGCTTTATTTTTTTCCCGTCTCTTGTTTATCTTTATTGCACTTTAGGCGTTCAACTTTAGTTTTTGGATATTTGCCTTAAGAAGCATTTCTTGCATTTACTATGTGCACAAACTTTATCTCAAACCTATTTTACAAAATTTTTCTACAATAACCTCATTCCTCGATTTCAACAATGAGGACCTTGCTGCATCCAAATTTGGAGAGGGTGAGGTTTAAGCTAGAAGGCATTCAAATTTTTTTTGAAGATCTCCTTGTTCATAAAAAAAAAGTGTAAAAATAAGCATAGTTGAGTTTGAAAAGGGCTCTTGCTCGTAGTTGGATGTCCACATGTTACCCGTGGGGGACAAGCCAAAATGAAGGTAAGATGCTTGGATCAATGCATAACTACTTAATAATATGAGGACTAACACACAAAAAAAAAAAAAAAAAATAAATTGTAAACTTTGAACCATAAGCCCATTCATGAAATGAGAAACAAGATTGCCCAAACATGAGTAAGGGTATTTTGAGACTTAAGCTTGTTGCATATAGATTAAAGAAATACTTTTGTAGGAGATGGAATAAAACTTAGAGGCGATCAGTCTGTCTACTGAATCTTAAACTTGGGAGCATGTTGAGAGATCTAGTTAATGCATCAATCCAAATCTAGAATCTTACTAAAGCTCTAAAAATATACTTGAGGACAAGCATTGTTCTAAATTTGGGGGTGTGATAACTTGTGGAGACACAATTTATTATAGCTTTTTATTTAGAATAATTAAGAAAACGAGAAGAAAATACATTAACATGAGATGAATTCATGAGAATAATCTAAGCTACGTGATCACATGTATACAAGAGCCAATATTCTGAAATTTATAAATTTTGACATTTTTGAATGCAGGATTTTGGTGAAAGAAGCAAATATTCTTAAGAAGTGGAAGTTGCAGCCTTGATCCCGAAAAGGAAGAAAGGCAATACAATTTGCACACGTAGAAGCATCACGCAATGAAATTAAAACATGTGATGAGAACCATAAAACGACAAGCGTGGTTGGCAAACTGACAAATCATAGAGCAAGTTGGAGTTGACTTGACTCAAGCATACCAGATCCAATGAATCGGTAACGTGTTTAAATGGCACAGTAAAGCATGGAATTAAATGCAAAGGTGTCGGATCATCATTAGAGAAATACTCAGAACATTCTTTTTGACACCTATAAATAGCTCATAACAACTCAATAACAAAAGGAGACTTTTACAAGAGATTGGGAAAGCTCTGTCACAATTCCTTCATCTTCAACCTCTCGACTTTACTCTGAAGATTCTAAGTGAGGACTTAGTCTTTTCTCTAGAAAGTGAGAGAACTCATTTTCCATCCTAACAACAATCACTTCGAGCAAATAGCATCAAAGCCAAAGGGAGCAAGAGATTGCAATCAATGGCTTGACACTTCTTCCTACCACTTTTACTCTTTGTCTTTCATTTCATGGTTGTATTAAGAATTATATATTTGAGAATTTTGTCATTCTTAATATGAATATGAATATCATTCATTTCCTCTCATCCATGTTCCTTACTTCTTTCATCATGAGTAACTAAATTTCCAATGGGTTGATAAGATAAACCAACATCTTCAGAAGCATGCATATGTAGAAGTACATCTTGTTTAATTCAACGCTTATTTCAGTGAGAACTTGGGTTCGGTAGAACATAGTCAACTGCTTGAGAGAGTAACTTAGACATCATTAAACAAGGAAAGAATTAGCTTAGATAAAGTTAGATCTTTTAAATGAAATCAACTCAGCATGCATTCTAAAGATAGAATAAATGTGGCATTTAACACTGAGAGGTGGATTCATTGTAAAAAGTTGAAACATGAACGCCTATGTATGCATTGCTTAAAGAAATGCTAGTGAATCTTCAAACCCTACTTTATTAATTGATTTTCTTTCATTTTCATCGTTTGCTGTTCTTAGTGATTGTTTAAACCACTACATCTTTACACTTCACCACACACTATATCATATTCATCGCCTCATCTTCACCATCTTTGTAGTTATTAGAGTGTACATAGTTAAATCACATCTATGAGTATTGCATATAATTCACACTTCATCGCAAAAGATAATTAAAGCCTTCAAGACATTCACATTACTAAGTCCCTGTGTTCGACCCTAGACTTACCAGGAAACCTTGCTAGGATTTGTATTTGGGTTCAAATAAAGAAAACTTGGGCTGCATTATTATATTCATTACATACATCATCTAGGCACGACTTAAGGCTAAAGGCTAACAAGATGAGAACAAAACGAAGAAACATAACAACAAACAAACAAAAAATTATACTGACAAGAGAAGACTATTTTTTTTTCTCTAATTTAATACTCCTAGGTTTGTTCCTAATGGACATGTTTTTCTATTGTTTCTCTTAATATTTTTATACCTTTAATTGTGGTAATTGTCATCACAGCGAACTCGAGCTGAGTCTTGAGATTGGCGAACCAACCTAATTCTGAGAGAAATATATAATATGTTATGTATGCAACTTAAATTTTTTTATTCTTGGTTGTTTATGTTGTTATATGAATAATATCACATAGAATATCAGAGAATATGTAACCTTGTATGCGTGAGAGAATATGAACCCAACGACTTCACGTTGTCTCCTTCAGAAAATTTTACTCACTCTAATGCTTGAGTTTCTTGAGCAATTCTCTCCTAGAATAGAACATATTACCTTTCTTATGGAAGTAGCATCTCATCTATAAGATCCAACAAACCATACTTTGTGGAAATAAACCGAACTTTAAAAACTTGATAATAACGGGAGAAAGTTTCATGGGAGAAAGTGATTATAAAAAAGATCTTAAATGCAATTTCAAGAAGAGGCATATTTATAGATTATTCGTGGTTGTTCAAATAGTCATGTCTCTTCTTCAGGTTGTTTATTTTGAAAGGAAATATTCATTCGTGAAACAATTCAACTCTACATGAATGTGTTGGGGTTTATGTCTTAAATCTTGTGGGTTTCGTAGTTTGTAAATTTTTTTTAGACAGATTATTTTTTTAATAAAATAAAGTATTATTTTATTTGAAATTTAGTCTGCATTGACCCAAGTCTAATAAACTAAGATCCAAGGTCATTTCATGTAATTTAAACTTATATGTAGTTGACATACGAGTGGATCATGTTTAAATGATAACTTGAACGGTCTGGAGTATATGAATAAGGCTGGGTACCTTATCCTGGTGACACTACGGTTATGGCTTACTTTGTAATTGTTACAATAGTTGTAAAGTGTTACAAATGATCTAATCCGGATTATTCATGTGGAGACATTGAGTGAAGGTATCCTATACAAAGAGTTTGTATAAGACCGAACCATGATATGTTTAGTCTCTCTTTATAACACTATTACTTGAAGAGATTTACATTTCACTAAGATGACCATAGGTAATTTAACCTTAATCCTAAGAGAGTTCTGAACTCCTGCCTATGAGGGCAATCTTTTGATTTGTATGGTAAGAGTGGCCAGATTCGTCGACCCAATATGTCTACCATTTAGGGATTTATTCGAGTAGGGAGCTAGGAATACAGTTACGCAAGATGGAATTCTCCTCTTCTCGGTTATCGGGTAAGTGGATGAATTGCTCCCTTAAATCCTGATTCCGGGTTTTGAACAATGAGGCGCCTTACCCTCTCATTGCCTAGAGAGGGCCCTAGTTTATAGGTAGACTATAACTAATTGTTCATTAGAGGAGTCCATGGTATTTAAGAAGTTAGATGTAACTACAGGGGTACAATGGTAATTTGAACCAACTGTAGTTACGAGCAATTTTGGAATGGTCAACTTATTGTTGATTAGTTATATCCTTGAATTAATTAAAGAGTTTAATTAATTAATCTCATATCATTGAAACTTCTAATCTGTAAGTCCATAAGGTCCCCTTGCTAACTCATTGAGGATTAAATAAGAATCAAGTAATTTTCTATTAATTTGAATTATTCAAATTAATTAAGAAAATTAATTGTATGAGATGTAATTAAAATAATGTATATTAATACATTATAATATAAAGTTAGATGAGAGAGATAAATATTTAAATAAGATTCGAATATTAATTATATAAATCAGATTTATATAAAACTATAGGTTAAGATTACTATGAATGTGATTCATATTAAAACTTTAGGTTATGTGAGAAAATATTATTTGAATATGATTCAAATACATAACTTTAATTAATGAATTAATTTTATTTAATCATATATTAAATATGATTTAATTTATAGTCAAATTAAATTAATTTTAAAAAAAAGCATAACTCCCAAGGGAGTTAGTCAACGTCTTGTTAGTGGAAGAGTTATTTTAGAATGTCCCTCATCTCTCTCTCACGTGATAAGAAAAATAAAAAGAAAGTTTTTTTTTTTAAGAAGAAGAAAGCACTCCGGAAAATTATTTTTTCCTAGAACTCTCTCAAATTTTGTTTTTCCTACAAAAAATTGAAGAGTCCACAACTCCTTGGATTCTTTCCTTGACAAAATTTCTCAAAATCGTCTGCGTGCATGACTTTTTTTCATCGTTCTTAACCACTGGGTCCGTTTTTGCATTTTCGCCCGCTGGAAAGTTCGCGCACAAAAATTGGGCCCTAGGACAGCCCCGCTGGGCCTGATAGCCATTTAGGGTACCAAATGAGCTCTGTTCGCAAAACCGTCTGCGCGCACGACTTTATTTCATCGTTCTTAACCCCTGGGTCCGTTTTCGCGTTTTCGCCCAACGGAAAGTTCGTGCACAAAAAAAGGGCCCCGGGGCAGCCCCGCCAGCCCGATAGCCGTTTGGGGCACTAAATGAGCTCCCTTCACAAAACCGTCTACGCGCACGACTTTTTTTCATCGTTCTTAACCCCTGGGTCCGTTTTCGTATTTTCGTTTGTCGGAAAGTTCGTGCACAAAAATTAGGCCCCGAGGCAGCCCCACCGGGCCTGATAGCCATTTGTGGCACCAAATGAGCTCCGTTCCCAACCCCTGGATTTGTTTTCGCGTTTTCGCTCGCCAGTTTGTGCACAAAAATTGGGCCCTGGAATAGCCCCACCGAGCCCGATAGCCATTTGAGCACCAAATGAGCTTCGTTCGCAAAACCGTATGCGTGAATGGCTTTTTTAACAGTTCTTAACCCCTGGGTCCGTTTTCACGTTTTCCGGTGCACAAGAATTTTGTCCCAAGGTAGCTCCGCCGGGCCGATAGCATTTTGGGGAACCAAATGAGCTTCGTTCACAAACTCGTCTGCGCGCACGACTTTTTTTCATCGTTCTTAACCACTGGGTCTGTTTTCGCGTTTTCGTTTGCCGGAAAGTTCGCACACAAAAACCGGTCCCCGGGTCAGCCCTGCCTAGCTCGATAGCCATTTGGGGCACCAAATGAGCTCCGTTCAGAAATCCGTTTGTGCGCACGACTTTTTTTCATCGTTCTTTACACCTGGGTTCGTTTTCGCGTTTTCACCCGCCGGAAAATTTGCACAAAAAAATTGGGCTCCGGGGAAGCCCTGCTAGGCTCGATAGCCATTTGGGGCACCAAATGAGCTTAATTTGCAAAGCCATCTGCACGCACGACTTTTTTTCATCGTTCTTAACCACTGGGTTCATTTTCGCGTTTTCGCCAGCAGGAAAGTTGGTGCACAAAAACTGGGCACCGAGGCGGCCCCACCGGGCCCGATAGCCATTTGGCGCGCAAAATGAGCTCCGTTTGTAAAGCAATCGGCGCGCACAAATTTTTTTCATCGTTCTTAACCCCTGGGTCCGTTTTCGCATTTTCGCTCGCTGGAAAGTTCGCGCACAAAAATTGGTCCCAGGGGAAGCCCCGCGGGCCCGGTAGCCATTTGGGGAACCAAATGAGCTCCGTTCACAAAATCGTTTGCGCACATGGCTTTCTATCATCGTTCATACACCTTGGGTCCGTTTTCACATTTTTGCCGGCCGGAAAGTTCGCACACAAATATTGGGCCACAAGCCAGCCCTGCCTGGCCCGGTAGTCATTTGGGGCACAAAATAAGCTCCATTTGCAAAACTGTCTGCGTGCACAGCTTTTTTTCATCGTTCTTAACCGCAGGGTCCGTTTTTTCGTTTTTGCCCGCCGAAAAGTGCGCGCACAAAAATTGGGCCCCGGGGCAGCCCCGCCGGGCCCGATAGCCATTTGGGGCACCAAATGAGCTTCGTTCATAATATCGTTGCGTGCATGACTTTTTTACATCGTTCTTAAGCCCTAGGTCTGTTTTCGTGTTTTCGCCTGCCAAAAAGTTCGTGCACAAAAATTATGCCCCGACATCCCCGCCGGGCCCAATAGCCATTTGGGGCACCAAATGAACTTTGTTCACAAAACCGTCTGCGCGCACGACTTTTTTTAATCATTCGTAACCCTTGGTTTCAGTTTCACGTTTTCCCTCGCCGGAAAGTTCGCGCACACAAATTGGGCCCCAAGGCAGCCCCGCCAGGCCCGATAGCCATTTGGGGCACCAAATGAGATCTGTTTGCAAAACTGTCTGCGCGCACGACTTTTTTTCATTGTTCGTAACCCTTGGTTCCGTTTTCGTGTTTTCCCCTACCGGAAAGTTCGGGCACAAAAAGTGGGCCCTAGGGCAGCCCCACCGGGCCCGATAGCCATTTGGGGCACCAAATGAGCTCCGTTTGTAGAACCGTCTGCGTGTACGGCTTTTTTCATCGTTCTTAACTCCTGGGTCCGTTTTCGCGTTTTCGCCCGTCGAAAAGTTCACGCACAAAAATTGGGCCCAGGGCAGCCCCGCCGGGCCCGATAGCCATTTGAGGCATTAAATCAGCTCCGTTCGCAAAGCCGTCTACGCACACGACTTGTTTCATCGTTCTTACCCTTGGGTCCATTTTTGCGTTTTCGCCCGCCAGAAAGTTCGCGTACACAAATATGGCCCTAGGGTAGCTCGCCAGACCCGATAGCCATTTGGGGCACCAAACGAGCTCCATTTGCAAAACCGTCTGCGCGCACGACTTGTTTCATCGTTCTTACCCTTGGTTCATTTTCGCATTTTTGCCCGGACGAAAGTTCGCGCACAAAAATTCATCGTTCTTAACCCCTAGGTTCGTTTTCGTATTTTCGCCCGCCGAAAAGTTCATGCACAAAAATTGGGCCCCGAGGCAGCCTCGCCTGGCCCGATAGCCAATTGGGGCACCAAATGAGCTCCGTTCGCAAAGCCATCTGCGCACACGATTTTTTTTCATCGTTCTTAACCCTTGGGTCCGTTTTCGCATTTTCGCCTACCGGAAAGGTCGCGCACATAAATTGGGCCCCGGGACAACCCCACCGGGACCGATAGCTATTTGGGTCACCAAATGAGCTTCGTTCGCAAAACCGTCTATGCGCACGTCTTTTTTCATCGTTCTTAACCCCCTGGATGTGTTTTTACATTTTCGCCAACCGAAAAGTTCGCGCACAAAAATTGGGCCCCGGGGCAGATCGAAAGCCATTTGGGTCACCAAATGAGCTCCGTTTGCAAAACTATCTACGCGCACAGCTTGTTTTCATCGTTCTTAACCCCTGGGTCCGTTTTCTCGTTCTCGCCCGCCGAAAAGTTCGTACACAAAAATTCGGCTCCGGGGCAGCCCCGCCGGACCCGATAGCTATTTGGTTCATCAGATGAGCTTCGTTCGCAAAACCGTCTGCACGCATGGCTTTTTTAATCTTTCTTAACCCTGGGGTTCGTTTTCGCATTCTTGCCCGCCGGAAAGTTCACGCACAAAATTGGGCAACGAGGCAGCCCCGCGGGGCCCGATAGCCATTTGGGGCACCAGATGAGCTCCATTTGCAAAATCTTCTGCGCGTACTGCTTTTTTTCATCGTTCTTAACCCCTCGGTCCGTTTTCGCGTTCTCGCTCGCCGGAAAGTTCGCACACAAAAATTGGGCCCCAAGGCAGCCCCATTGGGCCCGATAGCCATTTGGAGCACCAGATGAGCTTCGTTCGCAAAATCGTCTGCGCGCACGGCTTTTTTTCATCATTCTTAACCCCTTGGTCCGTTTTCGCCCGGCGGAAAGGTTGTACACAAAAATAGGGCGTTGGGGCAGGCCCACCGGGCCCGATAGCCATTTGGGACACCAAATGAGCTCCGTTCGCAAAACCTTCTGCGCGCACGATTTTTTTTCATTGTTCGTAACCTTTGGTTCCGTTTTCGCGTTTTCCCTCGCCGGAAAGTTCACGCACAAAAATTGGGCCCCAGGGCAGCCCCGCTAGGCCCGATAGCCATTTGGGGCACCAAATGAGCTCCGTTCGCAAAACCGTTTGCGCACACGACTTTTTTTCATCGTTCTTAACCCTTGGGTTCGTTTTCGCGTTTTCGCCCGCCGGAAAGTTCGCGCACAAAAATTGGGCCGCAGGGCAGCCCCACCGGGCCCGATGGCCATTTGGGCCTCATACAGTTTTATTACACCACAACTTTTATTATAGTCTTCTAAAACTTTCTCTTTCCCTTTTCCCACCACCGATATATTGTCCTCTCTATCTTGAGTTAGTCCATATAGTTTCCCCAATGTCATTTTTTCTTGTTTCCTCTTTTCTTCCTCCTATAGTTCGTCCTCCTTCAACCGTTGTTGATCTTCCTCCAGGGTTGTTTGGTGGTTGTACATTTCCAGTATCCATCAACCGAGGAAATTCTCGTTTAAAGTGTCCTAGTCTGCCACACTTAAAACACGTGTGCGACCGTTCTTGGGTTTGCTCCCAACATCTTCCCCAGTGATATTTATTACAGATCGGGCATCTTGGTCTTTGGTTAACACTTATCATTGACTCCTTTACTTGACTCTCCCGTTCAGGGTCTGCTTTGGTGTTGGTAGTTCCTCTTCTTTTCCATTCACTTCTGCTTTCTACCCTGGGGGTAAAATTTCTTGGTTCTTCCCTCCGCCACTGACTCATTGATGAGTCTCTTTCTGGTCTTACTTCTTCTGCTGTTAAACTTCTTTCTACTCTCATCGCGGCTTTGATTAGCTTTGAAAATTCTCCCCATTCCTCGGTTGCTGTAATAGGAGTTCAAATCTCTTGTTTTAATCCTGTTTCAAACCTCCGACAACATTTTTTTTCATCCATCACTATGTTTAAAGCATACTTGGATAATTCCGTATACTTTAATTCATACTCCGCTACAGTCATGTTTCCCTGCATGAGCTGTAGGAATTCATCTTGTTTCATATCCTTGAATGATCGGGGATAAGAATCTTTCGAAAAATGCCTTTCGAAAGTTCTCCCAACATATTTCTTCTTGATCGCCTCTCCTATTCTTTAGTAGCTTCCACCAATCTTCTGCCTGTGTTTGCAGTAAGAATGTGGCAAGACTTACCTTACGGTTTTCAGGACATCTCGTCACTTGGAAACATTTTTCTATTTGATTCATCCATGCCTCCGCATCTCCAGGATCCTTTGTTCCTTCAAAGTTTGTGGCTCCCAATGCCTTTAATCATTCTATCCTATACTTCTTCTCGGGATCAGGTTGTATATTTTCTAAGTTTACTTGAAGTCTTTGGGTGCATTTATCCATTTGTACTTCCTCCTTGGATTTTTCTTTTGGATGGCTTGAGGCACTTTCACTTTCGTTTCCAGAGGGTTGCCCCGTTCTACGTTTTCCACTTCTTAGCATTTTGTCTACAACCATTCACATATAAATTAGACACATGTTATCAACATACTATTTTTATTTATAAACATGGTTACTATTTACATTAGTAGTTTCTTTCAGTCTACATTATCTTTCACTCATTTTCTGGTAGTCGTAATTTTTCAAAGTTAAGACGCATTCTCTCGTCTCTCCATACACATCTTTCCTGCACATGTTCTATTTCCTTACAGAAGATACAAAATTTATAGGATTCCGCATTGTTAGAGTCATAGGTGGGTTGTCCCTCGAATTCAATTACGATTCTTCAAGGAATGTCCTTCTTTCCTGCACGTGCCCATTCTTGGTCCACTGTCAGTTTAGGAAATATGTTGTTGCTTCCTGAACTTGAACCTTCGGCCAATTCCCGTTGATATTTTTCCTAAATCTCTCTTGTTTTTCTCTAGAAAGTATAACAGTTTTTGCGGATTTGGCCAACCTTGCCACACCCGTAGCAAATTTCGATTCCTCTCAGACACATACCACTATGATTTTTCCCACACTGTGGACATCCCATGTTAGTTCGGGATTCCACCAAGTTTGCATTGTTCAAGGTAATTGGATATTCAGTATTATTATTCACACTATTTTCAGATTGTTCAGGGTTTTCCCCTGGGTTAGCACTGTGGTCTCCAAGTTACGTTCCGGAGTCATTCCACCACCAGTCTTGTCTGCTCGGATTCATTTCCTACAGTGGACATTATTCAAGTTATTACTTACTAATTATTTTCACTTCCCCCTTTTCTCATGTTTCCCTATGTCCACTTATTATTTCTCATTTCTTTCTCCTAAATTTTCCTGATTCTATTTTAGGTTTCCTAATATATTTCATTTTACTCCTCTTTAGGTTTTGACCTGGCCTAGTTTTTATTATTACCTAGCTTCCCTACCTTAGGTAAGCCTTTTTTTGATGCCACTTTGGCTTTAACCTATCCCTTTTTCCTTTATTTTTCCTAGATTCTATTTATACTTATGCTAGACTCAACTTTTCCCCAGGTTTTACATAAACCTTTGCTCTGATACCAAGCTATCACACCCTCTCCCTAGCCTTAACCCCCAAGACCGGGAAGGGAGTGTGAAGGTAAACCAGTAGTATTCCAAGACAACATTTAAATTTAACATTCCTCTCATATCTATTAAGGATTTCAACATGTTTACAACACTCTATCTATCTTTCATACACATAGTCTAATTTCCTATATTCTTTATTACATGATTCGAGTCATGCCCTGAGAATTTACCAAGTCCTGGTGTGATGGTGGTTAGCAGACTCCTCCTTGAACGCTCCGCTTTGCTACCTGGGGGAGATATAAGAAAATATTTGGAAGAGTGTGAGCTACTAAGTCCAATGAGTGGTTCTTTTAAAATAGTAATCATTTTGCAAATCGTATTTTTGGGAAATCAATCACATAATCATAATTCCAATTTAATTTATGCACGATCATGTATATGTTCATTCAATCAACATTTTCTAGTCCCATGCTATACGTGGCATGCTCATATCATGGACACATTATCAATCATCATAACTTTTTATGGAAACTTTCCTATAACCCACTTTTCCCGCCAATGTGCACACCGAAAATTCTTTATTCTGCTAGTCATGCTTAGGTACTTGACTATATTTCCCGTCGATCGTCACCGACTATTATTTCCTGCCAACCGAGGCCGACTATATTTTCCCACCAAGCACCTTTTGTTAAGCATGCTAACTATGTAATCTGGTTATAATCTCAGTTTCCATAGCAATTTCACAAACAATATCATGGCAATCATCATAACATCATAAGCATGTATTTTGCACTTACATATGCATTTATTCACATATCAAAGCATAAAGCTAAGTAAACACTCACTGTCAGCAAGTTTTTCCACTAAAATCAACTTCAGACTACCTTCCTGAGAATTCCTCGATATCAATGGAAATTCTTCAATTAATACTTATTACATCAATAAATAGTGTCAAACTTAGCCAAAATATCATTATATATTGAAAACACCAGCTTACCCTACTCAAAATTAGCCAAAATACCAAAGTTAGCCTCTTTAGAGGTTATTTGGACTGAGATAGGCAGCTGGGCGTTAGGTAGTAGACAGAGTGGGCGTGCTATGCCACACAGGGGCTGGTGCATTTGGTCGTGTGCTGGGCATGATGCGCCGTACGGGGAAGGCTGTTGTGTTGGGCTGGCGCACGGGATGTGTCGAGTGATGCGCGCGCAGACGGACGGATGGACGCAGTGCTGCGTGCGCGCAGGGTGTGGGATTGCTGTGCGTCCGGCTGCCTTAATGCCTCACCAATGCAATCTTGTTTCTTTCGATCTCCAATCAACTTGGCAGCCTAATAACTCAAACGCCACTCTCTAAATATGCTCTTAACACACAATTTAGGTGCTGGTATGAATGACTTCCCCTTGCCCAACTCCCCTATTTATAGCCATTTCAAACTCACCCCATGTTGATAACACAACTCCCATTTGTCTCACTTTAGAGCTGCCAACATTTAGTCTACCTAGCCTATCCTTAACCTAGCCTTGAGATGTTCTCCTTTCAACTTTCCAGCCAAAATCCCTTTTGTTGCATGAAATCTCCTTCACCCATCTCATGCTTGGGTGATAAGACTTCAATTTGCATGAAATCTCCTTCAGGCACATCCTACTTGAATTTTATGTGATCTTACTTTTGCCACCTAAATCCCTTAAATACCTCACATATTTCTCTACTTAAATTGTTTAATTCTTATATTCGTATACCCTTGGCATTCTCCCTTGAAGTTTTCCATCAATTAGCCTCACCTTTTATCCTTAACGCATAGCAACTCACCTTTCCCTCATCAAAGTTCAACTTAGCCAACGCATGAGTTGATCATCACCAACGCATAGGGTGGCCGCTCACCCTCGACGCATGGCTTGCTAAGTGTGCTTGCTCGGCCTACTAGGCATGAACACATGGTGCTGACCATCGACGTATTGTATGCTTGCTCGGCCGCATAGGCATGCTCGACCGCATGGCCGTGCACATGGCCTGGCGCATCGACGCATGGTTGCTCGACAGCGCATAGGATGGCTCACCTCTTACCCGTTCGACGCTTAGGCAGGGCGCTCATTAACGCATGGGCTGCGTGCTCGGCATACACCATCGACACATGGGCTGCACGCTCATCGTCGACGCATGGGTTGCGTGCTCGGCATACACCATCGACACATGGGCTGCGCGCTCATCGTCGACGCATGGTTGGCGTGCCTAACATGCTCACTTCAACGCATGCTTGCTGCCCATGTCCTCATGTATGCCTTTGTGTTGGTTGTGTGCAACCCTTAGCCATTTTTCAAGTCTTCTAGCTTCCATCCTCCATGCCTTCTTGCGTCCAACATGTTTTAAGTTAGGATTTTTTCTTCTCTATTTCACTTCATAGGCGTTTGGATTTTGGTCACCTTTTTGGATAATTTTGATGTTTTCCTCCCTTTGTTAAAATATCCTTACTTAGGATTTTTCTTCTCTATTTCACTTCCCACTTTAGATTTAATGTTAGGGTCTTACACAATAGCCGAAAAGTTCACGACAAAAATTGGGCCCCGGCGTAGACCCGCTGGGACCGATAGCCATTTGAGGCACCCATTAAGCTCCATTCACAAAACCGTCTGCGCACACAGCTTTTTTTCATCGTTCTTAAGCCTTGGGTTCATTTTTGCGATTTCGCCCATTGAAAAGTTCACGCACAAAAATTGGGTCCCAGGGAAGCCCCACCGGGTTCGATAACCATTTGAGGCACCACATGAGCTCCATTCGCAAAATCGTCTGCCCGCATGACTTTTTTTCATCGTTCTTAACCCCTGGGTCCGTTTTCGCGTTTTCACCTGCCGGAAAGTTCGCGCACAAAAATTGGGGCCCGAGGCAGCCTCGTCGGGCCCGATAGCAATTTGGGGCACCAAATGAGCTCCATTCGCAAAACCATCGGTGCGCACGGCTTTTTTTCATCGTTCTTAACCTCTGGGTCCATTTTCATGTTATTGCCCGCCAGAAAGTTCGCACACAAAAATTGGGCACGGGGCAGCCCCGCTGGGCCCAATAGCCATTTGGGGCACCAAATGAGCTCCGTTCGCAAAATTGTCTGCGTGCATGGCTTTTTTTCATCGTTCTTAACCCTTGGGTCCGTTTTCACGTTTTTGCTCGACGGATAGTTCGCGCACAAAAATTGGACCCTGGGGCAGCCTTGCCAAGCCTGATAACCATTTGGGGCACCAAATGAGCTCCAATCACAAAACCGTATGCACGCACGACTTTTTTTTATCGTTCTTAACCCCTGGGTCTGCTTTCCCATTTGCGGGCGCTGGAAAGCTTGTGCACAAAAATTGGGCCTCGAGGCAGCCCCACAGGGCCCGATAGCTATTTGGGGCACCAAATGAGCTCCGTTCGCAAAACCGTCTGTGCGCACAACTTTTTTTGATCGTTCTTAACCTCTTGGTCAGTTTTCTCGTTTTCGCCCGCCGGAAAGTTCGCGCACAAAAATTGGGCCCAGGGCAGCCCCACTGGGACCGATAGCCATGTTGGGCACCAAATGTGTTTCGGTGGCAAAACCGTCGGCTTGCACGACTTTTCTTCATCGTTCTTAACCCCTGAGTTCGTTTTCGCATTCTCGCCTGCCGAAAAGTTCGCGCACAAAAATTGCGCCCCGGGGCAGCCCCGCCAGTTTTGATAGCCATTTGGGGCACCAAATGAGCTCCGTTCGCAAAACCTTTGCGCGCACGGCTTTTCTTTATCGTTCTTAACCCCTGGATACATTTTCGCATTTTCGCCCACGGGAAAGTTCGTGAACAAAAATTGGGCCCCACGGAAGCCCCGTTGGGACCGATAGCCATTTTGGGCACCAAAGGCTTTTTTTCATCGTTCTTTGCCCCATGTCCGTTTCACCTGCCGGAAAGTTCGCGCACAAAAATTGGGTCTCGGGGCAGCCCCACCCGGTCAGATAACCATTTGGGACACCAAATGACGTACGTACGCAAAACCGTCTGCACACACGGCTTTTTTTCATCGTTCATAACCCCTTGTTCCGTTTTCGTGCTTTCGCCCGCAAGAAAGTTCGTGCAAATAAATTGGGTCCCGAGGCAACCTCGCTGAGCCCGATAACCATTTGGCGCACCAAATGAGCTCTGTTCGATAAACCATCTGCGCGCACGACTTTTTTTCAACTTTCTTAACCCCTGCGTTCGTTTTCGCATTTTCGCTCCTCGAAAATTTCGCGCACAAAAATTGGGCCACGGGTCAGCCTCGCTGGACCCGATAGTAATTTGAGGCACCAATGACCTTCGTTCGCAAACCCATCTGCGCGATAGGCTGTTTTTCATCGTTCTTAACCCCTGGGCCTGTTTTCGTATTTTCGCCTGCCGGAACACAAAAATTGGGCCCCGGGGCAGCCCCTCCAGGCCAATAGCCATTTAGGGTAACAAATGAGCTCCGTTCGCAAAACTATCTGTGCGCACAACTTTTTTTCATTGTTCTTAACCCCTGGGTCCGTTTTCGCGTTTTCACCCGACCGAAAGTTCGCGCACAAAAGTTGGGCCCCGGGGCAGCCCCGCCAGGCCCGATAGCCATTTGGGGCACCAAATGAGCTACGTTCGGAAAACCATCTGCGCGCACGGCTTTTTTTTATCGTTCTTATCCCCTGAGTCCCTTTTCGTGTTTTCGCCCGCCCGAAAGTTTGCGCACAAAAATTAGGCCCCGAGGCAACCCCGCAGGGCCCGATAACCATTTAGGGCACCAAATGAGCTTCGTTCATAAAACCATCTGCGCGCACGACTTTTTTTTATCATTCTTAACCCCTGGGTCCGTTTTCACGTTTTTGCCCGTCGGAAAGTTTACGCACAAAAATTGGGCCACGGGGCAGCCCCGCCTGGCCCGATAGCCATTTGCGGCACCAAATGAGCTTCGTTCGCAAAACCGTTTGCACGGATGGATTTTTTTTATCGTTCTTAACCCCTAGGTCCGTTTTCATGTTTTTGCCCGCTGGAAAGTTCGCGCACACAAATTGGGCCCCGGGGTATCCCCGTTGTGCCTGATAGCCATTTGGGGCACAAAATGAGCTACGTTCGCAAAACCGTATGCGCACTGAACTTTTTTTCATCGTTCTTAACCCATGCGTCCGTTTTCGCGTTTTCGCCCACCGGAAAGTTCGTGCACAAAAATTGGGCCCCGCCTGGCCCAATAACCATTTGAGGCACCAAATGAACTCCGTTCCCAAAATCATCTGCGCGCACAGCTTTTTTTCATTGTTCTTAACCCCTGGGTCTGTTTGCGCATTCTCGCCCGCCGGATAGTTCGCTCACTAAAATTAGGCCCAGGGACAACCCCGCCGGGCCCGATAGCCATTTAGAGCACCAAATGAGCTCCGTTCACAATCCCTAGGTCCATTTTCACGTTTTCGCCAGTCGGAAAGTTCGCACACAAAAATTGGGCCCTGCGGCAGCCTCGCCGGCCCCGATAGCCATTTGGGGCACCAAATGAGCTTCGTTCGCAAAACCGTCTATGCGTCCGGCTTTTTATCATCGTTCTTAACCCTTGGGTCCGTTTTCGAATTTCCCCCGCGAGAAAGTTTGCGCACAAAAATTGGGCCCCGTGGCAGCCCCAACGGGCCCGATAGCCATTTGGGGCACCAAATGAGCTCTGTTCGCAAAACCGTCTGTGCGCCCGACTTTTTTTCATCGTTCTTAACCCCTAGGTCAATTTTCGCATTTTAGCCCGCCAGAAATTTTGTGCACAAAAATTAGGCCTCGGGGCAGCCCCGCCGGGTCCCATAGCCATTTATGGCACCAAATGAGCTCCGTTTGCAAAACCTTCTCCGCGCACGGCTTTTATTGATCGTTCTTAACCCTTGGGTCCGTTTTCGCGTTTTCACCCGCCGAAAAGTTTGCGCACAAAAATTGGGCCCCGGGGTAGCCTCGCGGGTCCCGATAGCCATTTGGGGCACCAAATGAGCTTCCTTCGCAAAACCCTCTGCACGCACTCCTTTTTTTCATCGTTCTTAACCCCTGGGACCGTTTTTGTGTTTTCGCCCGCCGAAAAATTTGCGTACAAAAATTGGGCCTCGCGCAGCCCCGGCCCGATAGCCATTTGGTGCACCAAATCAGCTCTGTTGGCAAAACTATCTATGCGCACGGCTTTTTTTCATCATTCTTAACCCTTCGGTCCGTTTCCCCATTTTCGCCAGCTAGAAATTTGCACACAAAAATTGGGCCCCGAGGAAGCCTCGTCGGGCCCGATAACCATTTGGGGTACCAAATGAGCTTGTTTGCAAAACTGTTTGCGCGCATGGCTTTTTTTCATCGTTCTTAACCCCTGGTTCCGTTTTCGAATATTCGCCTGCTGGAAAGTTCACGCACAAAATTTGTGCTCTGGGGCAGCCTGCTCAGCCCGATAAAATTTAGGACACCAAATGAGCTCCGTTCCCAAAATCATCTGCGCGCACAGCTTTTTTTCATTGTTCTTAACCCCTGGGTCTGTTTGCGCATTCTCGCCCGCCGGATAGTTCGCTCACTAAAATTAGGCCCAGGGACAGCCCCGCCGGGCCCGATAGCCATTTAGAGCACCAAATGAGCTTCGTTCACAATCCCTAGGTCCATTTTCACGTTTTCACCCGTCGGAAAGTTCGCGTACAAAAATTGGGCCCTGCGGCAGCCTCGCCGGCCCCGATAGCCATTTGGGGCACCAAATGAGCTTCGTTCGCAAAACCGTTTATGCGTCCGGCTTTTTATCATCGTTCTTAACCCTTGGGTCCGTTTTCGAATTTCCCCCGCGAGAAAGTTTGCGCACAAAAATTGGGCCCCGTGGCAGCCCCAATGGGCCCGATAGCCATTTGGGGCACCAAATGAGCTCCGTTCGCAAAACCGTCTGTGCGCCCGACTTTTTTTCATCATTCTTAACCCCTAGGTCAATTTTCGCATTTTAGCCCGCCAGAAATTTTGTGCACAAAAATTAGGCCTCGGGGAAGCCCCGCCGGGCCCGATAGCCATTTATGGCACCAAATGAGCTCCGTTTGCAAAACCTTCTCTGCGCACGGCTTTTATTGATCGTTCTTAACCCTTGGGTCCGTTTTCGCGTTTTCACCCGCCCAAAAGTTTGCGCACAAAAATTGGGCCCTGGGGTAGCCTTGCGGGTCCCGATAGCCATTTGGGGCACCAAATGAGCTTCCTTCGCAAAACCCTTTACACGCACTCCTTTTTTTCATCGTTCTTAACCCCTGGGACCGTTTTTGTGTTTTCGCCCGCCGAAAAATTTGCGTACAAAAATTGGGCCTCGCGCAGCCCCGGCCCGATAGCCATTTGGTGCACCAAATCAGCTCTGTTGGCAAAACTATCTATGCGCACGGCTTTTTTTCATCATTCTTAACCCTTCGGTCCGTTTCCCCATTTTCGCCAGCTAGAAATTTGCACACAAAAATTGGGCCCCGAGGAAGCCTCGTCGGGCCCGATAACCATTTGGGGTACCAAATGAGCTTGTTTGCAAAACTGTCTGCGCGCATGGCTTTTTTTCATCGTTCTTAACCCCTGGTTCCGTTTTCGAATATTCGCCTGCTGGAAAGTTCACGCACAAAATTTGTGCTCTGGGGCAGCCTGCTCAGCCCGATAAAATTTAGAACACCAAATGAGCTTCGTTTGCAAAACTGTTTGCACGCACGACTTTTTTTTATCGTTCTTAAGCCTTGAGTCCATTTTGGCATTTTTGCCCTCCAGAAAGTTCTCGCAAAAAAATTGGGCCCCTAGGCAGCCCGAATAGCCAATTGGGGCACCAAATGAGCTTCGTTCGCAAAACCGTCTACGCGTACGGCTTTTTGTCATCATTCTTATCTCCTGGATCTGTTTTCGCATGTTCGCCCACCCAAAAGTTCGCGCAAAAAATAGGCCCCAGAGCAGCCCCGCCTGACCCGATAGCCATTTGAGGCACCAAATGAGCTCCGGGTCCGTTTGCGCGCTTTCGCCCGCCGGAAAGTTCGCGCACAAAAATTGGGGCTCGGGGTAGCCCCGCTAGGCTCGATAGCGATTCATGGTACCAAATGAGCTCCGTTCGCAAAATTGTCTTCGTGCGTGGCTTTTTTTCCATCGTTCTAAAGCTCTGGGTCCGTTTTCGCATTTTCGCCCTCCGGAAAGTTCGCGCACAAAAATTGGGCCTCGCGGTAGCCCCGCCGGGCCTGATAGCCATTTGGGGCACCAAATGAGCTCCATTTGCAAAACGTTTGTGTGCATGGCTTTTTTTCGGCCGCCGAAAAGTTCGCGCACAAAAATTGGGACCCAGGGTAGCCCCGTCGGGCCCGATAGTGATAAGGGGCATCAAATGAGCTCCGTTCGAAAAACTGTCTACGTGCATGGCTATTTTTTAATCGTTCCTAACCCCTGGGTCCGTTTTCGCGTTTTCGCCCTCCAAAAAGTTCGCACACAAAAATTGGTCCCCGCGGCAGCCCGGATGGCCCAATAGCCATTTGGGGTACCAAATGAGCTACATTCGAAAACCTATCAGCGCGCACGGCTTTTTTTCATCGTTCTTAACCCCTATGTCTGTTTTTGCATTTTCGCCTAACAGAAAGTTCGGGCACTAAAATTAGGCATCGGGGTAAGCCTGCCAGGCCCGATAGCCATTTGGGGCACCAAATGAGCTCCGTTCGCAAAGCCGTCTGCGCGCATGGCTTTTCTTATTCGTTCTTAACCCCTGGGTTTGTTTTCTCGTTTTCGCCCGTCGGAAAGTTCGCGCACAAAATTTGGGGCTCGGGGCATCCCCGCCGGGTCCGATAGCCATTTGAGGCACCAAATGAGTTTCGTTCGCAAAACCGTCTGCGCGCACGACTTTTCTTCATCGTTCTGAAGCCCTGGCTCCATTTTCGCGTTTTCGCCTGCCGAAAAGTTCGCGCACAAAAATTGGGCCCCGGGGCAGCCCTGCCGAGCACGATAGACATTTGGGGCATCAAATTAGTTCCGTTCGCAAAACTTTCTATGCTTACGGCTTTTTTTATTGTTCTTACCCTTTGGGTTCGTTTTCGCGTTTTCGCCCGCCGAAAAATTTGCGCAGAAAAATTTTGCCCCGAGGCAGCCCCGCTGGGCCCGATAACCATTTGGGGCACCAAATGAGCTTCGTTCACAAAACCGTCTGCGTGCATGGCTTTTTTTCACCGTTCTTAACCCCTGGGTCCGTTTTCGCATTTTTGCCCGCTGAAAAGTTCGCGCACAAAAATGGGGCCCCGGGGCAGCCCTGCCGAGCACGATAGACATTTGGGGCACCAAATTTAGTTTCGTTCGCAAAAATTTCTGCGCTTACTGCTTTTTTTATTGTTCTTACCCCTTGGGTCCGTTTTCGCGTTTTCGCCCCCCGAAAAATTCGCGCAGAAAAATTTGGCCCCAAGGCAGCCCCGCTGGGCCCGATAACCATTTGGGGCACCAAATGAGCTTCATTCACAAAACCGTCTGTGTGCATGGCTTTTTTTCACCGTTCTTAACCCCTGGGTCTGTTTTCGCATTTTTGCCCGCTGGAAAGTTCGAGCACAAAAATTGTGCTCCGGGACAGCCTGCCCACCATTTAGGACACCAAATGAGCTCCGTTCGCAAAACCGTTTGTGCGCACGACTTTTTTTCATCGTTCTTAACCCCTGGGTTCATTTTGGCGTTTTCACCCGCCAAAATGTTCGAGCAAAAAAATTGGGCCCCATGGCAGCCCCGCCAGGCCCGATAGCTATTTGGGGTACCAAATGAGCTACGTTCGCAAAACTGTCTGCGCACACAGCTTTTTGTCGTCGTTCTTATCCACTGGGTCCATTTTCGTGTTTTCGCCCGCCGGAAAGTTCGCGCAAAAAAATGGGCCCCAGAGTAGCCCCGTCTTACCCGATAGCCATTTGGAGCACCAAATGAGCTCCGTTCGCAAAACCGTCTTCGCACACAACTTTTTTTTTATCGTTCTTAGCCCCTGGGTCCGTTTTCGCGTTTTCACACACCGAAAAGTTCGCGCATAGAAATTGGGACCTGGGCAGGCCCGCTAGGACCGATAACCATTTGGGCCACCAAATGAGCTCCGTTCGCAAAGCCGTTTACGCGTATGGCTTTTCTTCTTCGTTCTTAACCCCTTGGTCCGTTTTCTTATTTTCCCCCGGCGGAAAGTTAGCGCACAAAAATTGGGGCCCGGGGCATCCCAGCCGAGCCCGATAGCCGTTTGGGGGCACCAAACGAGCTCCGTTCCCAAAACCGTCGGCGCGCACGGATTTTTTCAACGTTCTGAATGCTTGGGTCCGTTTTAAGAATTTCGCCCGCTGGAAAGTCCGCACACAAAAATTGGGCCTCAGGGCACCCCCGCTGGACCCGATAGCCATTTGGGGAACACAACGAGCTCCATTCCCAAAACTGTATGTGTGCACGGCTTTTTCTCATCGTTCTGAACCCTTGGGTCCGTTTTTCAGATTTTCGCCCGTCGGAAAGTACGTGCACCAAAATTGGGCCCCAGGGCACCCCCTTCTGGGCCCGATAGACATTTGGGGCACCAAACGAGCTCCGTTCCAAAACCCGTCTGTGCGCATGACTTTTTCTCATCGTTTTGAACCCCTATGTCCGTTTTAAGATTTTCGCCCACAGAAAAGTTCACGCACAAAAATTGGGCCCCGGGGCACCCCCGTCGGGCTCGATAGAAGTCTAGGGCACCAAATGAGCTCCGTTCCCAAAATCGTCTGCGTGCACGACTTTTTCTCATTGTTCTTAACCACTGAGTCCGTTTTCAGATTTTCTCCCGCCGGAAAGTTCGTGCACAAAAATTGGGCCCAGGGCACCTCGCCAAGCCCGATAGCTGTTTGGGGCACCAAACGAGCTCCGTTCCCCAAACTGTCTGTGCACACGACTTTTTCTCATCGTTCTGAACCATTGGGTCCGTTTTCAAATATTCCCCCGCCAGAAAGTTCACGCACAAAAATTGGGCCCCGGGGCACCCCACTGGGCCCAATAGCCATTTGGGGTACCAAACGATCTCCGTTCCCCAAATTGTCTGTGCACACGACTTTTTCTCATCGTTCTAAACCCCTTAGTCCATTTTCAAATATTCCCCCGCTAGAAAGTTCACGCACAAAAATTGGGCCCCGAGGCACCCCACTGGGCCCAATAGCCGTTTGGGGCACCAAACGAGTTCCGTTCCCCAAACCGTCTGCGCATATGGCTTTTTCTCATCATTCTGGACCCCTGAGTCCATTTTCAAATATTCTCCCGCCGAAAAGTTCACGCACAAAAATTGGGCCCCAGGTGTCACGGTCATGCTTGTCCAGGGCCTGTTGCCCATGGCCGCATGCCCAATCCGACCCCCTTCTAGCATACTTTCATATCTTGTATTGTATTAGCTTAGTTAGCTTGCTTTCTTTACATTTTCATTGTAAGTGACCACTCGGCCTTTCGCATATGCAAGGGCGCCAGTTGGCTTTTTATTCAGAATGCACTATATGGGGATAAGACTAACCATCACTTCCTCATACCTGGAGTAGTACTCTATAAAGCTGTTGTTGTTGCTTATTGCTTTCTAGTCTACTACAATCTTTCTTTCTTTATTCACACTCACAAAAGCTTCTTACGAAAACCTTTTCTCCAAACCCGTTTCCTAAAACCGTTTTCCCTAAAATGAGGGTGGAGGTTGCGAGAGGCACTCAGTGTGCCACCGGCAGTCTGTATTCGAGTTGGCTAACTTGTTCGTGAGTGGGAACAAGTGCCGCACAATCGCTAAGAGAAGCTTCCGAAAGAGTGATTGTGACAGTTGGTATCAGAGCCAGGCTCGGCTTACAGAGGGAAGGTCAGTGATCATGTCGGCGACGAAGAACCTGAACAAGTCCCATGTGGACAGATTGGTAGAGATGGAAGAGTAAATGCTCTACCTGAGAGAGGTCCCGGATAATGTCCGTTTCCTAGAGACTCGGCTACAAGAAGTTGCGGAGAAAGCCGATGGAATTGATGCGGTAGTAGGCCGCCTAGACGAATTACCTATCAGAGAATTGATGATGAGGGTAGAGACCCTCGAGACCAAAACAGAAAGGTCCGGCAGCTTTGAACTAGGCGATAGCTCATCGGGCTCTGTTGCCCACATAGAGGAGCGTGTTGAAGAGCTGGACAGCTCCCAAAAAGCAATACTTCAGATGGTAACCGATTTGTCTGAAGACTTTCGGTCGGCCCTTGACGTCGTCAGAGCCAAGATAGCGGATGTGAGTGCTAGGGTGAATCTCACCATCCGAGCGGAAGGGAACCAAGCCCCATCTGGGGGAGTAATGGCAGTAAGCAGAATAAAAATCCCAGAACCGAAACCCTTCTGTGGGGTGCGAGAAGCGAAAGCCTTGGAAAATTTTATCTTCGACCTTGAGCAATACTTCAAGGCGACAAACACAATGACTGAAGAGTCGAAAGTCACACTAACAACGATGCATCTAGCTGAAGATGCAAAACTGTGGTGGAGATCACGGTTTACAGACATACAGGAAGGACGATGTTCGTGAGCGAGAACAGGTGCCGCACAATCGCTAAGAAAAGCTTCCGAAAGAGCGATTGTGACAGTTGGTATCAGAGCCAGGCTCGGCATACAGAGGGAAGGTCAGTGATCATGTCGGCGACGAAGAACCTGAACAAGTCCCATATGGACAGATTGGTAGAGATGGAAGAGCAAATGCTCTATCTAAGAGAGGTCTCGGATAATGTTCGTTTCCTAGAGACTCGGCTACAAGAAGTTGCGGAGAAAGCCGATGGAATTGATGCGGTAGTAGGCCACCTAGACGGATTACCCATCAGAGAATTGATGATGAGGGTAGAGACCCTCGAGACTAAAACAGCAAGGTCCGGCAGCTTTGAACGAGGCGATAGCTCATCGGGCTCTGTTGCCCACATAGAGGAGCGTGTCGAAGAACTGGCCAACTCCCAAAAAGCAATACTTCAGATGGTAACCGATTTGTCTGAAGACTTTCGGTCGGCCCTTGACGTCATTAGAGCCGAGATAGCGGATGTGAGTGCTAGGATGAATCTCACCATCCGAGCGGTAGGGAACCAAGCCCCATCTGGGGGAGTAATGGCAGTAAACAGAATAAAAATCCCAGAACCGAAACCGTTCTCAAAACCATTTGGCGCACGGCTTTTTCTGATCGTTCTTAACCATTGAGTTCATTTTTAGATTTTCGCCCGCCGGAAAGTTCGTGCAAAAAAATCAGGCGCAGGGCACCCCGCCAGGCCCGATAGCCATTTGGGTTCCCAAATGAGCTCCATTCCCAAAACCGTCTGTGCGCATGACTTTTTCTCATCGTTCTGAACCCCTGTGTCCGTTTTCAGATTTTCCCCCACCGAAAAGTTCGCGCACAAAAATCGGGCCTCGGGGCACCCCCGCCGAGCGCGATAATCGTTTGGGTCACCAAACAAGCTTCGTTCCCGAAACCATCTGCGCTTATAGCTTTTTCTCATCCTTCTGAACCCTTGGGTCTGTTTTCAGATTTTCTCCCTCCGGAAAGTTCGCGCACAAAAACTGGGCCCTGGGAACCCCGCCGGGCGCGATAACCGTTTAGAGCACCAAACAAGCTCCGTTCACAAAACCGTCTGAGCGCACGGCTTTTTCTCATCGTTCTGAACCCCTGGGTCCGTTTTCAGATTTTCGCTCTCCGGAAAGTTCGCACACAAAAATTAGGCACTGGGCAACCCCACCGGGCACGATAGCCGTTTGGGCCACCAAATGAGCTTCGTTCCTAAAACTGTCTTCGCTTACAGCTTTTTCTCATCCTTCTGAACCCGGGCCTGTTTTTCAGATTTTCACCCGCCAGAAAGTTCGCGTACAAAAATTGGGCCTCTAGGCACCCCCGCCAGGCACGATAACCGTTTGGGGAACCAAACGAGCTCCGTTCAAAAAACCGTCTGCGTTCACGACTTTTTCTCATCGTTCTGAACCCCTGGGTTCACTTAAGATTTTTTCCCGCCGAATAATTCGTGCACAAAAATTGGGCACTGTGCACCCCCGCCGGGGTTAATAGCCGTTTGCGGCACGAAACGAGCTCCGTTCCCAAAACCATTTGAGCCCACGACTTTTTCACATCGTTCTTAACCCCCGCTGGGCCCGATAGCCGTTGGGACACCAAACGAGCTCCGTTCCCAAAACTGTCTGCGTCCACGGCTTCTTCTCATCGTTCTGAACCCCTGGCTCCGTTTTTCAGATTTTCGTCCGCCGGGAAGTTTGCGCACAAAAATTGGGCTTCAAAGAACCCCCGCTGGGCCCGATAGCCATTTGGGACAACAAACGAGTTCCATTCCCAAATCCGTATGAGCGTACGACTTTTTCTCATCGTTCTGAACGCTAGGTCCGTTTTTAGATTTTCGCTCATTGAAAAGTTCACAGACAAAAAATGGGCCCCGGGGCACCCCCGCTGGGCCCGATAGCCGTTTGGGGCACCAAACAATCTCCGTGCCAAAAAAAGTCTGCACGCACGGCGTTTTCTCATCGTTCTAAACCACTGGGTCCTTTTTCAGATTTTTGCCTACCGGAAAGTTGGTGCAGAAAAATTTGGCCCTGGGCACCCCAACCGGCCCCGATAACCGTTTAGGGCACTAAATGAGGTCCGTTCCCAAAACCGTTTGTGCGCACGGCTTTTTCTCATCGTTCTGAACCCCTGGGTCAGTTTTCAGATTTTCGCCCATCGGAAAGTTCACGCCCAACAATTGGACCCCGGGACACCCCCGTCGAGCCAAATAGCCGTTTGGGCACCAACCGATCTTCGTTCCCAAAAAAAAGTCTGCATGCACGTCGTTTTCTCATCATTCTGAACCCCTCGGTCCATTTTAAGATTTTCGCCCCCAGGAAAGTTCTTGCACAAAAATTGGGCCCCAGGGCACCCCCACCGGGCCCGATAGCCTTTTGGGGCATCAAACGAGCTCCATACCCAAAATCGTCTATGCGACGGCTTTTTCTCATCGTTCTGAACCCCTAGCTCCGTTTTCAGATTTTCTCTCGCCAGAAAGTTCGCACACAAAAATTGGGCCTCGGGGCACTCTCGTCGGCCCTGGAAGCCATTTGGGGCAACAAACGAGGTCCGGTCCCAAACCGTCTGCGTGGACGGTATTTCTCATCGTTCTGAATCCTGGGTCCCTTTTCAGACTTTCACCTGTCGGAAAGTTCGCGCACAAAAATTGGGCCCCGGGAACCCCTTCCGACCCCGATAGCCGTTTGGGGCACCAAACAAGGTCCGTTCCCAAAACCGTCTGCACGCACGGCTTTTTCTCATCGTTCTGAACCCCTGAGTCCGTTTTCAGATTTTCAACCGTGGAAAATTCGCGCACAAAAATTGGGGCCTGGGCACCCCACCAGGCACTATAGCCGTTTGGGGCACCAAACGAGCTCTGTTCCAAAACCGTCTGCGCGCACGACTTTTTCTCATCGTTCTGAACCCTTGGGTCTGTTTTCAGATTTTCGGCCACCAGAAAGTTCGAGCACAAAACTTGGGCCCCGGGGCACCCCCGCGGGGCCCGATAGCCGTTTGGGGCATCAAACGAGCACTGTTCTAAAACCTGCCTACGCGCACAGATTTTTCTCATCGTTCTGAACCCCTAGGTCCGTTTTCAGATTTTCACCTGCCGAAAAGTTCGTGCACAAAAATTGGACCCCAAGGCACCCACGCCGGGCTCGATAGCTATTTGGCACACCAAACGATCTCCATTCCCAAAACCGTTTGCACACACGGCTTTTTCTTAGCTTTCTGAACTGAGGGGTTCAGAAAGTTCGTGCACAAAAATTGGGCCCCAGGGCATCTCCGACGTGCCCGATAGCCGTTTGGGGCACCAAACGAGCTCCGTTCCTAAATCCGCCTACATGCATGGCTTTTTCTCATCGTTCTGAACCCCTGGGTCTGTTTTAAGATTTTCACTTGCCGGAAAGTTCGCATACAAAAATCTTGCCTGGGGCAACCCCGCCGACCCCAATAGCTGTTTGGGGCCCAAACGTGCTCCGTTCCCAAAATCGTCTGCGCGCACGACTTTTTCTCATCATTCTGAATCCCTGGGTCCATTTTCAGATTTTCGCTCGCCGAAAAGTTCGAGCACAAGACTGGTGCCCCGGGGCACCCCCGTCGGCCCCATAGCTGTTTGGGGCACCAAACGAGCTCCGTTCCCAAAATCGTCTACGCGCACGGCTTTTTCTCATCGTTCCGAACCCCTGGGTCCGTTTTCATATTTTCGCCCGTCGGAAAGTTCGCCCACAAAAATTGGGCACCAAGGCACCCCCACCGGGCCCGATATCCATTTCGGGCACCAAACGAGCTCCATTCCAAAAATCGTTTATGCGAACGGCTTTTTCTCATCGTTTTGAACCCTTCGGTGCATTTTAAGATTTTCAACCGCCGGAAAGTTCACACACAAAAATTAGGCCCCGAAGCACCCCGTGAGGCCTGATAGTCCTTTGGGGCACCAAACGATCTCCGTTCCCAAAACCGTCTGCACGCACGGCTTTTTCTCATATTTCTAAACCCCTGGGTCCGTTTTTAGATTTTCGCACGCAAGAAAGTTCGCGCACAAAAATTGGGCCCTGTGGCACCCCCGCCAAACCCGATTGCCGTTTGGGGCACCAAACGAGCTCCGTTCCCAAAACCGTCTGCGCGCACGGATTTTTGTCATCATTCTGAACCCCTGGGTCCGTTTTCAGATTTTTGCCCGCCGGAATGTTCGCGCACAAAAATTGGGTCCTGGGGCAACCTCGCCGGCCCCAGTAGCTATTTGGTTCACCAAACGAGCTTCGTTCCCAAAATCGTCTACGCGCACGACTTTTTCTCATCCATCTGAACCCCTGGGTCTGTTTTCAGATTTTCAATCGCCGAAAAGTTCGCGCACAAGACTTGTGCCCGGGGAACCCTTGTCGGGCCTGACCGTCGTTTGGGACATCAAACGATCTCCGTTCCCAAAACCATCTATGAGCACGGCTTTTTCTCATCGTTCTGAACACCTGGGTCCGTTTTCATATTTTCGCCCTTCGAAAAGTTCGTGCAAAAAAATTGGGCCTCGAGGCACCCCGTGGGCCCCGATAGCCGTTTGGGGCACCAAACGAGCTCCGTTCCATAAATCGTTTGCGCGCATGGCTTTTTTTCATCGTTCTTAACTCCTGGGTCCGTTTTCAGATTTTCGCCTGCCGGAAAGTTCGCACACAAAAATTGGGCCCCATGGCACCCCTACGGCGTCCGATAGCCGTTTCGGGCACCAAACGAGCTCCATTCCCAAAACTGTCTGCGCGCACGGATTTTTCTCAACGTTCTGACCCCTGGGTTCGTCTCCAGATTATCGCCCGCCGGAAAGTTCGTGCACAAAAATTGGGCCCTGGGCAGCCCCCCGGGCCTGACAGCCGTTTGGGGCACCAAACAAGCTCTGTTCTCAAAACTGTCTGCGCGCAAAGCTTTTTCTCATCGTTCGAAGCCCCTGGGTCAGTTTTCAGATTTTCGCTCGTCTGAAAGTTCGCGTACAAAAATTGGGCCTCGGGGCACACTCGCCGGGCCCGATAGCCGTTTGGGGCACCAAACGAGCCCCGTTCCCAAAACTGTCTGCGCGCACGACTTTTTCTCATCGTTCTGAACCCTTGGTACCGTTTTCAGATTTTCGCCCGCAAGAAAGTTCGCGCACAAAAATTAGGCCCCGGGGCACCCCCGCCGGGCCCGATAGCCGTTAGGGCACCAAACGAGCTCCGTTCTCAAACCGTCTGCACGCACGACTTTTCTTCATCGTTCTTAACCCCTGGATCTGTTTTCGTGTTTTTTCCCGCCGAAAAGTTCATGCACAAAAATTGGGCCCCGGGGCAGCCCCGCCGGCCCCTATAGCCATTTGAGACACCAAATGAGCTCCGTTCGCAAAACTGTCTACGCGCATGACTTTTCGTCATCGTTCTTAACCCCAGGATTCATTTTTGGGTTTTCACCCAACGAAAAGTTTGCGCACAAAAATTGGGCACCACAGCAGCCCCGCCGAATTTCACCCACCAAATAAGCTTTGTTCGCAAAACCATCTGCCCGTTTTCTTCATCATTCTTAACCTCTGAGTCCATTTTCGCGTTTTCCCCAGTCGAAAAGTTCGCGCACAAAAATTGGTCTCCGGGGCAGCCCCACCGGGCCTTATAGCCATTTGGGGCAACAAATTAGCTCCATTCGCAAAACAGTCTACGTGCACGGCTTTTCTTCATCGTTCTTAACCCTAGATCCGCTTTCACGTTTTCGCCCACCGGAAAGTTTGCCCACAAAATTTGGGCTCCACCGTAGCCTTGCTGAGCCCGATAGCCATTTGGGGCACCAAATGAGCTCTGTTCGCAAAATCATCTGCCCGCACGGCTTTTGTTCATCATTCTGAACCCTTGGGTCCGTTTTTGCATTTCGTTCGCCGTAAAGTTCGCGCACAACAATTCGTCCTCGGGGTAACCTCGCGGGACCCGATAGCCATTTTGGGCACCAAATGAGCTTCGTTCGGAAAACCATCTGCGCGCATGGCTTTTCTTCATCGTTCTTAACCCCTCCACCGGAAAGTTCGCGCACAAAAATTGAGCCCCACGGCAGCCCCGCCGGGCCCGATAGCCATTTGGGGAACCAAATGAGCTCCATTCGCAAAACTGTCTGCTCGCACGACTTTTCTTCATCGTTCTTAACCCCTGGGTTCGTATTTGCGTTTTCGCCCGCTGGAAATTTTGCTCACAAAAAATTGGGCTCTAGGGCCGCCCCGCCGGGCCCGATAGCCATTTGGGGCACCAAATGAGCTCCGTTCGCAAAACCGTCTCCGCGCACGACTTTTCTTCATCGTTCTTAACCCCTCGATCCGTTTTCACATTTTCACCAACCGGAAAGTTCACGCCACAAAATTTGGGCCCCGGGGCAACCCCATTGGGCCCGATAGCCATTTGAGGCACCAAATGAGCTCCGTTCGCAAAACTGCCTGTGAGCACAACTTTTCTTCATCATTCTTAACCCGTGGATCCGTTTTCGCCTGCCGAAAAGTTCGCGCACAAAAATTCAGCCCCGGGGCAACCCCGCTGTACCCGATAGCCATTTGTGACACCAAATGAGCTCTTTTCGCAAAACCGTCTACGCGCATGACTTTTTTTTTATCGTTCTTAACCCTTGGGTCCGATTTCGCGTTTTTACCCGCCAGAAAGTTCGTGCACAAAAATTCGGCCTCGGGGATGCCTCACCTGGCAAGATAGCCATTTGGGGCACCAAATGAGCTCCGTTCGCAAAACCGTCTCCGCGCATGGCTTTTTTTCATCGATCTTAACCCCTGGGTCCGTTTTTGCATTTTCGCCCGCCGGAAAGTTCGCGCACAAAAATTGGGATCCGGAGCATCCCCACGGGGCTTGATAGCCATTTGTAGCACCAAATGAGCTCCGTTCGCAAAACTGTCTTCGCGCACGAATTTTCATCATCTTTCTTAACCCCTGCGTCTGTTTTCGCGTTTTCGCCCACCGAAAAGTTCGCGCACAAAAATTGGGCCCCGAGGCAGCCCCGACAGGCTCGATAGCCAATTGGGTACCAAATGAGCTCCGTTCCCATAATGGTCTGGGCGCACGGCTTTTCTTCATCGTTTTTAACCCCTTGGTCCGTTTTCGCCTGTCGAAAAGTTCGCTCACAAAATTTGGGTTCCAGGACAGCCACGCCGGGCCCGATAGCCATTTAGGGCAAAAAATGAGCTCCGTTCACAATACCGTATGCACGCACGGCTTTTCTATATCGTTCTTAACCCCTGGGTTCGTTTTCGCGTTTTCACTCGCCAGAAAGTTCGGGCACAAAAATTCAGCCTCGGGGCAGCCCCGTCGGGCCCGATGGCCATTTGGGGCACCAAATGAGCTCCGTTCGAAAACCCGTTTGCGCACACGGCTTTTCTTCATCGTTCTTAACACCTGGGTCCATTTCGCGTTTTCGCCCACCGTAAAGTTCGCGCACAAAAATTGGGCCCAGGGGCAGCCTCGCCGGGCCTGATAGCCATTTGGGGCACCAAATGAGCTCCGTTCGATAAACCGCCTGCGCGCACAACTTTTTTTCATCGTTCTTAACCCTTAGGTTCCTTTTCCCGTTTTAGCCCGACGGAAAGTTCGCGCACAAAAATTGGGCCCCCGGGCACCCCACAAAGCCCGATAGCCATTTTGGGTACCAAATGAGCTCCGTTGGACAAACCGTCTACGCGCACTGGTTTTCTTCATCGTTCTTAACCACTGGGTCCATTTTCACATTTTCGCCCGTCGGAAAGTTCGCGCACAAAAATTGGGCCCCGGGGCAGCCCTGCTCGGCCCGATAGCCATTTGGGGCACCAAATGAGCTCCGTTCACAAAACCGTCTATGCGCACGACTTTTTTTTTCGTTATTAACCCCTAGGTCCGTTTTCGTGTTTTAGCCCGACGGAAAGTTCGCGCACAAAAATTGGGCCACGGGGCAGCCCCGTCGGAACCGATAGCCATCTGGGGCACCAAATGAGCTCCGTTCGACAAACTGCCTGCACGCACGAATTTTCTTCATCGTTCTTAACCCTTGGGTCTATTTTCGCATTTTCGCCCGCTGGAAAGTTCGCGCACAAAAATTTGGCTCTGAGGAAGCCTCATCGGGCCCGAAAGCCATCTGCGGTACCAAATGAGCTCCGTTTGACAAACCGTCTGCGCGCACGGGTTTAATTCATCGTTCTTAACCCCTGGGTTCGTTTTCACATTTTCGCCCGCCGGAAAGTTCGTGCACAAAAATTGGGCCCTGAGCTAGCCCCACCGAGACCGATAGCCATTTGGGGCACCAAATGAGCTTCGTTTGCAAAACCGTCTACGTGCACGGCTTTTCTTCATCATTCTTAACCCCTGGATCTGTTTTCACATTTTCACCGATCGGAAAGTTCGCGCACAAAAATTGGGCCCCACGGCAGCCCAGTTAGGCTCGATAGCCATTTGGGGCACCAAATGAGCTCCGTTCGCAAAACCGTCTGCGCGCAAGGCTTTTCTTCATCGTTTTTAATCCCTGAGTTCGTTTTCGCGTTTTCGCCCGCCGGAAAGTTCACACACAAAAATTGAGCACCGGGGCAGTCCCGTTGGGCTCGATTGCCATTTGGGGCACCAAATGAGCTCCGTTCGACAAACCGTCTGCGTGCACGGATTTTCTTCATCGTTCTCAACCCTTGGGTCTGTTTTCGCATTTTCACCCGCCCGAAAGTTCATGCACAAAAATTGGGCTCCGGGGCAGCCCCGTCGGGCCTGATAGCTATTTGGGGTACCAAATGAGCTCTATTTGACAAACCGTCTGTGCGCACGCGTTTTCTTCATCGTTCTTAACCCTTAGGTCCGTTTTCGCGTTTTTGCCCGTCAAAAAGTTCGCGCACAACAATTCAGCCTCGGGGCAGCCCCGCAGGGCCCAATAGTCATTTGGGGCACCAAATGAGCTCCATTCGAAAACCCGCCTGCATGCATGAATTTTCTTCATCGTTCTTAACACCTGGGTCCGTTTTCGCGTTTTTGCTCGTCGAAAAGTTTATGCACACAAATTGGGCCCCGGGCTAACCCCGCCGGGACCGATAGCCATTTGAAACACCAAATGAGCTCCATTCGCAAAATCGTCTGCACGCACGGCTTTTTTTTTATCATTCTTAACCCCTGGGTACGTTTTCACATTTTCGCCCGTCGGAAAGTTCGAGCACAATAATTGGGCCCTGGGGCAGCCCCGCCGGGCTCGATAGTTATTTGGGGCACCAAATGAGCTCCGTTCGCAAAACTGTCTGTGCACGGCTTTTCTTTATCGTTCTTAACCCCTGGGTCTGTTTTCGTATTTTCACCCACCGAAAAGTTCACACACAAAAATTGGGTCTCGAGGCAACCCTGTCGGGCCCGATAGCCATTTGGGGCACCAAATAAGCTCCGTTCGACAAACCAACTACGCACACGGCTTTTCTTCATCGTTTTTAACCCACAGGTCCATTTTCGCGTTTTCGCCCGCCGAAAAGTTCGCGCACAAAAATTGGGCTCCGGGGCAGCCTTGTCGGGCCTGATATCCATTTGAGGCACCAAATGAGCTCCGTTCGACAAACCGTCTGCATGCACGGCTTTTCTTCATCGTTCTTAACCCCTGGGTCTGTTTTCACGTTTTCGCCCGCCGGAAAGTTCGGGCACAAAAATTGGGCCCCGGGGTAGCCCCGCCGGGCCCGATAGCCATTTGGGGCACCAAATGAGCTCCGTTCGCAAAACCGTCTACGCGCACGGCTTCAACGTTATTAACTTCTGGATCCGTTTTCGTGTTTTCGCCCACCGGAAAGTTTGCGCACAAAAATTGGGCCCCACGGCAGCCCAACTGGGCCCGATAGCCATTTGGAGCACCAAATGAGCTTCATTCACAAAACTATTTGCGTGCACGGCTTTTTTTTATTATTCGTAACCCCTGGGTCTGTTTTCGTGTTTTCGCCCGCCAGAAAGTTCGCACATAAAATTTAGGCTTCGGGGCAGATCCACCGGGCCCGATAGCCATTTGGGGCACCAAATTAGCTCCGTTTGACAAACCATCTGCGTGCACGGCTTTTCTTCATCATTCTTAACCCCTAGGTCCATTTTCGTGTGTTTGCTTGCCGAAAAGTTCGCACACGAAATTTGGGCCCTAGGACAGCCCCGCTGGGCTCGATAGCCATTTGGGGCACCAAACGAGCTCCATTCGCAAAATCGCCTTTGCGCACGGCTTTTCTTCATCGTTCTTAACCCGTGGGTCCGTTTTCGCCTGCCGAAAAGTTCACGCACAAAAGTTCACCCAGGGGCAGCCTCCTCGTACCCGATAGCCATTTTGGACACCAAATGAACTCTGTTCGAACAAACCGTCTGCGCGCACGACTTTTTTTTATCGTTCTTAACCCTTCTCTCCGTTTTCGCGTTTTCGCCCGCCGGAAAGTTCGTGCACAAAATTTGGCCCACGGGGCTGCCTCATCTGGCAAGATAGTCATTTTGGGCACCAAATGAGCTCCGTTTTCTTAACTATCTGCGTGCACGGCTTTTTTTCATCGTTCTTAACCCTTGGGTCCGTTTTTGCATTTCCCCCCACCAGAATGTTCGTGCACAAAAATTGGGCCTTAGAGTAGCCCCACGGGGCCCGATAGCCATTTGGAGCACCAAATGAGCTCCGTTCGCAAAACTGTCTTCGCTACGACTTTTCTTCATCATTCTTAACCCCTAGGTCTTTTTTCGTGTTTTCGCCCGCCGAAAAATTCGCGCACAAAAATTGGGCCCCGGGGAAGCCCCACCGGGCCCAATAGGCATTTGGTGTACCAAATGAGCTCCATTCGCAAAACCATCTGGACGCACGGCTTTTCTTCATCGTTCTTAACCCTTGGGTCCGTTTTCGCATTTTCCCACTCTGGAAAGTTCGCATAGAAAAATTGGGCCATGGGGCAGCCCCACCGGGCCCGATAGCCATTTAGGGCACCAAATGAGCTCCATTTGGCCCCGAGGTAGCCCCGTCGGGCCCAATAGCAATTTGGGGTTCTAATGAGCTTCGTTCGCAAAACCGTTTGTGTGCACGGGTTTTCTTTATCGTTCTTAACCCCTGGATCCGTTTTCGCGTTTTTGGCCACCGGAAAATTCGCGCACAAAAATTTGGCCCCAAGGAAGTCACGCGGGGCCCAATAGCCATTTGGGGCACCAAATAAACTCCGTTTGCAAAAAAATCTGCACGCACGACTTTTTCTCATCGTACTTAACCCTTGGGTCCGTTTTCGCGTTTTTGCCCACGGGAAAGTTCGTGCACAAAAATTAGGCCAACAAATGAGCTTTGTTTGCAAAATCATCTGCACGTACAGCTTTTCTTCATCTTTCTTAACACCTGGATCCGTTTTCGCGTTTTCACCCACCGAAAAGTTCACGCAAAAACCATTGGCCCCACGCAGCCCCGCCGGGCCTGATAGCCATTTGGGGCACCAAATGAGCTCCGTTTGCAAAACCGTTTGCGTGCGCAGCTTTTTTTTTTATCGTTCTTAACCTCTGGGTCCGTTTTCGCATTTTTGCTTGTCGGGAAATTCGAACACAAAAATTGGGCCCCAGGGAAGCCCCGCGGGGCCCTTTTATGGTACCAAATAAGCTCCGTTCCCAAAACAGTTTGCATGCACGGCTTTTCTTCATCGTTCTTAACCCCTACGTCCGTTTTTGCATTTTCACCCGCCGGAATGTTCGCGCAAAAAAATTGGGCCTCGGGGAATCTCGTCGGGCCCGATAGCCATTTGGGGCACCAAATAAGCTCCGATCGTCTGCGCGGACAACTTTTTTTCATCATTCTTATCCCTTAGGTCTGTTTTCAAGTTTTCGCCTGCTAAAAAATTTGCGCACAAAAATTTGGCCCCGAGGCAGCCCCGCCGGGCTCGATAGCCATTTGAGGAACCAAATGAGCCCCGTTCGTAAAACTGTCTACGTGCACGGCTTTTTTTTATCGTTCTTAACCCTTGGGTCAGTTTTCGTGTTTTCGTCCGCCGGAATGTTCGCACACAAAAATTGGGTCCTAGGGCAGCCTCACCAGGCCAGATAGCCATTTGGGGGACCAAATGAGCTCCATTTGCAAAACCGTCTGCGCGCACGGCTTTTTTTAATCGTTCTTAATCCTTGGGTCTGATTTCGCGTTTTCGCCAGCTGGAATGTTCATGCACAAAAATTCGGATTCGGGGCAGCCCCACCGGGCCCGATAGCAATTTGGGGCACCAAATGAGCTCCGTTCGATAAACCGTCTACGCACATGACTTTTCTTCATCGTTCTGAACCCCTGGGTTCATTTTCAAATTTTCGCCCGCCAAAAGTTCACGTACAAAAATTGGGAACAGGGTAGCCCCGCCGGGCCCGATAGACATCTGGGGCACCAAATGAGCTCCGTTCGACAAACTGTTTGCACACACGACTTTTCTTCATCGTTCTTAACCCCTGGGTCCGTCTTCTCGTTTTCGCCTGTCGGAAAGTTCGTGCACAAAAATTTTGCACCAGGGGCACAAAATGAACTCCGTTCGCAAAACCGTCTGCATGAACGGCTTTTTTTCATCGTTCTGAACCCCTGGATCCATTTTTGCATTTTCGCCCATCGGAAAGTTCGCGCACAAAAATTGGACCCCACGACAGCCCCGTTGGGCTCGATAGACATTTGGGGCACGAAATGAACTCTGTTCGACAAACCTTTCTACGCGTATGGCTTTTCTTCATCGTTCTTAACCCCAGGGTTTGTTTTCGCGTTTTCGCCCGCAGGAAAGTTCGCGCACACAAATTGGGCCCCAAGGCAGCCCCACAGGGCCCGATAGCAATTTGGGGCACCAAATGAGCTCCGTTTGCAAAACCGTCTGTGCACACGGCTTTTCTTCATCGTTCTTAACCCTTGGATCCGTTTTCGCGTTTTTGCCAACCGAAAAGTTCATGCACAAAAATTGGGCCCAGGGTCAACTCTGGCAGGCCTGATAGCCATTTGGGGCACCAAATGAGCTCCGTTCTAAAAACCGTTTGCCCGCCCAGCTTTTTTTTATTGTTCTTAACCTCTGGGTCCGTTTTCGCATTTTCGCCCGTCGAAAAGTTCGAACACAAAAATTGAAGCCCGGGGCAGCCGCGCCTGGCCCGATAGCCTTTTATGGCACCAAATGAGCTCCGTTTGCAAAACCGTCTGCGCGCACGGCTTTTTTTCATCGTTTTTAACCCATGGGTTTGTTTTTGCATATTCGCCCGCCGGAATCTTCGTGCACAGAAATTGGGCCCCGGGGAACCCCGCCGGGCCCGATAGACATTTGGGCATCAAATGAGCTCCGTTCGCAAAATCATCTGTGCACGAAAATTTTTTCATCGTTCTTAAACCCTGGGTCCGTTTTCAGATTTTCGCCCGTCGGAAAGTTCGCGCACAAAAATTGAGCCCCAAGGCACCCCCGCGGGGCCTAATAGCCATTTGGGGCACCAAACAAGCTCCGTTCCCAAAACCGTCTGCGCGCATGGCTTTTTCTCATCGTTCTGAACCCCTGGGTCCGTTTTCAAATTTTCTCCCACCGGAAAGTTTGCGCACAAAAATTGGGCCCCAGGGCACCCTCGCCGGGCCCGAAAATCATTTGGGGCACCAAACGAGCACTGTTCTCAAAACCTTCTGCGTGTACGGCTTTTTCTCATCGTTCTGAACCCTTGGGTCCAATTTCAGATTTTTAGCCGCGGGAAAGTTCGCGCACAAAAATTGGGCCACGGGGCACCCCTGCTGGGCCCAATAGCTTTTGGGTTACCAAACGAGCTCCGTTCCCAAAATCATATGCGCGCATGGCTTTTTCTTATCGTTCTGAATCCCTGGGTCCGTTTTCAGATTTTCGCCCACCAGAAAGTTCGCGCATAAAAATTGGGCAACGGACCACCCCTCGCCGGGCCCGATAGCCGTTTGGGGCACCAAACGAGCTCCGTTCCCAAAATCGTCTTCGCGCAAGGCCTTTTCTCATCGTTCTGAACCCCTGGGTTCGTTTTTAGATTTTCTCCAGCCGGAAAGTTCGCGCACAAAAATTGGGCCCTGGCCACCCCTGCCGGGCCCGATAGCCTTTTGGAACACGAAACGAGTTCCGTTACCAAAACCGTCTGCACTCACGGCTTTTTCTCATCGTTCTAAACCCCTGAGTCCGTTTTCAAATTTTCGCCCGCCGGAAAGTTCGCACACAAAAATTGGGCCTCGGGGCACCCCGGCGGACCCGATAGCCGTTTGAGGCACAAAACGAGCTCCGTTCCAAAAATCATCTGCGTACACGGCTTTTTCTCATCAATCTGAACCCCTGGGTCTATTTTCAGATTTTCGCCCGCCGGAAAGTTCACGTACCAAAATTGGGCACCGGGGCATCCCCGACTGGCCCGATAACCGTTTGGGGCACCAATAAGCTCCGTTTCAAAAACCATATGCGTGCACGACTTGTTCATATCATTCTGAACCTTCGGGTCCATTTTCAGATTTACGCCCGCCAGAAAGTTCACGCACCAGAAGTGGGCCTGATAGCCGTATGGGGCACCAAACGAGTTCCGTTCCGAAAACCGTATGCGCGCACGGCTTTTTCTCATCGTTCTGAACCCCTGGGTCCGTTTTAAGATTTTCGCCTGCCGGAAGGTTCGTGTACAAAAACTCGGCCCCGTGGCATCCCCACTGGGCCCGATAGCTGTTTGGGGCACCAAACGAGCTCCGTTCCCAAAACCGTTAGCCTGCATGGGTTTTTCTAATCGTACTAAACCCTCGGTTCCATTTTCAGATTTTAGCCCACCGGAATGTTCACACACAAAAATTGGGTCCCGGGAAAATCATGCCGGGCCCGATAGCTGTTTGGGGGCACCAAACGAGCTTTTTTCGAAAACCGTCTTCGCGCATAGCTTTTTCTCATCGTTCTGAACCCCTGGGTCAGTTTTCAGATTTTCGCCCAGCGGAAAGTTTGCGCACAAAAATTGGGCACCGGGGCACCCCCGATTGACCCGATAGCCGTTTGGGGCACCAACGAGCTTCGTTCCTAAAACTGTCTATGCCCACAGCTTTTTCTCATCGTTCTGAACCTCTACGTCCGTTTTCAGATTTTCGCCCGCCGGAAAGTTCACGCACAAAAATTGGGCCCGGGGGCACCCCTTGGTTGATTTTATGTCCTAAAACTCGTAGTTTGTAAATTAATAAATATATTCTGTTTTGTTTTTCGATAAAGTTGTTCTTAAAATTGTAATCTTGAATCCAATAAACCAAGGTTCCGAGGCTATTTAATGTAATTTGAACTTTATGTAGTGACATAAATGTGGATCAAGTTCAAATATATAGCCAAAATGGTCTATAGTATATGAATAAGGTTGGGCGCCTTATTCTGGGGACACTATGGATGCGGCCCACTTTGTAGATAGTACAAATGATGTGATCCTAAATCGTTCATATAGAGATATGTGAGTGGGGGCATCCTATGTAAATAATTTACATAAGATTGAACCATGAAACAGACACTTTTTACATTCTAAATATCGTTTTATGTATAAAACTGACTATTTCGTTAATTGATGATCTAGGTGACTTAATCTTAATCCTGAGCTAACTATGAGCTCCTGTTCACTCAGAATTATCCGTAGATCTGCATAGGTGAGGGCAACTCAATATCGCTGGCCCAATAAGCCTCCCATTTCAGGGGTAAGTTCGGGTGGATAGCTGGGAACATAGGGTGCAAGTCGGAATTCACTCCTACCCGTTATAGGGACAGTAGATAGGTTATTCCCTTTAGTACTGAATCCAGGTCTTGAGCAAGGGGCCCCACCCTCTCCTTGACCCGAGAAGGATTCGGTTTATAGTTTGGACCTTAAACCGATTGTTCATTAGAGGATCAGTGGAACTTAAGGAACAAGATGTAGTCTTTGGGGTAAAACGGTTTTTATGACCCACCCAAGATTACGAACAACCTATGAAGGATTAACTTACTCATCATAGTTATAACAAATGGACACAAATATATCTATAGTGAGGGGACTGCAACTACGGAACTTTAGTGGAATGACCTGTTAGTTAATGAATGTTGATTAGCTCCGTCTAAAGAGTTTAGCTAGCTAATTTTGGATTGTTGGAGCCCATGATCTATAGGTCCATTACGTTCCCCTACTAGCTCATATGGATAAACTTAGAATAGTATGATAGAATAATTAGAATTGTTCGAATTAGGTAGAGAGAGAGAAACCGACAAGTATATGTGATATAGTGATCGGGTTTTTTTTAGCTTAGAGATACAGTTTTAATATTTAAATGTGATTATCAAGAATATGAATACATTCATATTCGGAAGCTCGAAAATGATGGAAATGGTCAAAGTTGTAAAAAGTCAGAGAGTTGACTTTTGACTTTGAAAAGTTAAAACTTTGACCGACCTTATATTCAAATGTGATTTGAATTTCGAGAAAATGAATACGGATTCATGCTCGAGAGGTCAAAATTAGTCAACACGGAAAAAATCATAAAAGTCAAAATGTTGACTTTTTGGTCAAAGTTTGACTTTGACCAAATGACTATTTTGCCCTTTGACTATAGTTAGTGGGAAAATCCAAACTTTTGTTGGATAATTCCACTAACAAAATAGTGGGCTAGGTGTTGGCTTATAGTGGAGACATTAAGCCCACTAAGTTAGTGGGAAAATCCAAATCCAAACTTTTTTGTGAAGTTTTTTCATGCAATTGTTACATACCTTTTTTCTATAAATTGGGCCTTTCAATTTAGTTAAAAGACTTTTGCCATTTTGAAAATTAGTTTTCTGATATTTGGGCTGGAAAATTACAACTTTGTGAAAAAAAAAAAAAAAGGAAACACCCCAACCTACTCAAAATTCCATACCTTATTTTCATCTCTTTTCTCTCTCTCTCGGTTCTCTTCATCCACAGGGTCCCACAACTCGGTTCAAAGTCTAGAGGATAGTAGGTCAACTCTAGTGGTGGTCCGTCCGTGTTCGGGTCGAGATTCGACGAGGAAAAGCGTTGTTTGGGAGCTTCAAAGGTAGCATCTCATCATTTTTAATCATTGTTTTTCCTTCAATTGCATGCTATTATCCTTTAATTTAGAAGCAATTAGAGTGTAATTACGTCTCAATTCCGCTGCGTATGTCTCGTATTCCATCACCCCCGCCGGGCCCGATAGTCGTTTGAGGCAATAAACGAGCTCGTTCCCAAAACCGTCTGCACGCACGGCTTTTTCTCATTGTTCTGAACCCCTGGGTCCGTTTTCAGATTTTTGCACGCCGGAAAGTTTGCGCACAAAAATTCGGCCCCTTGGCACACCCGTCGAGCCCGATAGCCATTTGAGGCACCAAACGAGCTCCGTTCCCAAAACTGTCTGCGCACACAACTTTTTCTCATCGTTCTGAACCCTTGGGTCCGTTTTAAGATTTTCGTACGCTAGAAAGTTCGCGCACAAAAATTGGGTCCCGGGGCACCGCTGCCGGGCTCGATAGCCATTAGGGGCACCAAACGAGCTTCGTTCCCAAAACCATCTGCGCGCATGATTTTTTCTCATCTTTCTGAACCCCTTGGTCCGTTTTCAGATTTTCACCCGCCGGAAAGTTCGCGGACAAAAATTGGGCCACGGGACACCCCCTCCGGGCCCGATAGCCATTTGGGGTACCAAACGAGCTCCGTTTCCATAACTGTCTGCGCGCACAACTTTTTCTCATTGTTCTGAACCCCTGGGTCTGTTTTCAGATTTTCACCCGTCGAAAAGTTCGTGGACAAAAATTAGGTCTCGGGGCACCCCCTTCGGGCCCAATAGCCGTTTGGGGCATAAAACGAGCGCAGTTTCCATAACCGTTTGCGCGTACGAATTTTTCTCATCGTTCTGAACCCCTGGGTTCGTTTTCATATTTTCGCCCGCCGGAAAGTTCGCACACAAAAATTGGGCCCCAGGGCACCCCCTCCGGGCGCGATAGCAGTTTGGGGCACCAAACAAGCTCCGTTCCAAAAACCGTCTCCGGCACGGCTTATTCTCATCGTTTTAAACCCCTGGATACGTTTTCAGATTTTCACTAGCCGGAAAGTTCGCGCACAAAAATTGGGCCCCCAGGCACCTCCACCGGGCCTGATAGCCGTTTAGGGCATCAAACGAGCCCCGTTCCCAAAACCATCTGCGCGCACGTCTTTTACTTATCATTCTGAACCCATGGGTTTGTTTTAAGATTTTTGCCCGCCAGAAAGTTCGCGCACAAAAATTTGGCCCCGGGGCACCAAACGAGCTCCGTTCATAAAACCATCTACGCATACGACTTTTCCTTATCGTTCTAAACCCCTGGGTCCGTTTTCAGATTTTCGCCGACCGAAAATTTCGCGGACAAAAATTGGGCCTCGGGGAACCCCCTCCGGGCGCGATAGCCGTTTGCGGCACCAAACGAGCTCTGTTTCTATAACCGTCTGCGCGTACTGCTTTTTCTCATCATTCTGAACTTCTGGGTCCATTTTCAGATATTTGCCCGCCGGAAAGTTCGCGCACAAAAAAAGCCCTGGGGCACCCACTCCGAGCCCGATAGCCGTTTGGGGCACCAAACGAGTTCTGTTACCAAAATCGTCTGCGCGCACGAATTTTTCTGATCGTTCTGAAACACTGGGTCCGTTCTCAGATTTTTGCCCGTCGGAAAGTTTGCGCACAAAAATTGAGCCTCGGGGCACCCCATCCGGACCCGATAGCCGTTTGGGTCACCAAACAAGCTATGTTCCTAAAACCGTCTTCGTGCACGGCTTTTTCTCATCGTTCTGAACCCCTGGGTTCGTTTTCATATTTTCGCCCCCCGGCAAGTTTGCGCACAAAAATTGGGCCTTAGGACACCCCCTTCGAACCCAATAGCCATTTGGGGCACCAAACGACCTCCGTTCCCAAAACCATCTATGTGCACGGCTTTTTCTCATCGTTCTGAACCCCTGGGTCCATTTTTAGATTTTCAACCGCTGGTAAGTTTGCGCATAAAAATTGGGCTAATGTCCTAAGATATAGAATTCATTTGTCAAAGGATCAATGTCCTAAGACACCTCAAGAGGTTGAGGATATGAGATGCATTCCCTATGCTTCCGCGGTCGGGAGCCTGATGTATGCAATGTTATGTACTAGACCTGACATATGCTATGTAGTAAAGATAGTCAGTAGGTATCAGTCCAATCCTGGATATGATCATTGGACTGCCGTTAAAATTATCCTCAAGTATCTTAGGAGAACGAGGAACTACATGCTCGTGTATGGTACTAAGGATTTGATCCTTATTGGATACACTGACACTGATTTTCAAACTGATAAAGATGCTAAAAAGTCTACATCTGGATCAATGTTCACTCTTAATGGAGGAGCAGTAGTGTGGAGAAGTGTAAAGCAAAACTGTATTACGGACTCCACAATGGAAGCTGAATACGTAGCTGCTTATGAAGCAGCAAAGGAAGCAGTATGGTTGAGGAAATTCTTGACAGATTTGGAAGTAGTTCCAAATATGCATCTGCCTATCACCCTATATTGTGATAATAGTGGTGCAGTTGGAAACTCAAGAGAACCAAGAAGCCACAAGCGCGACAAGCATATTGAGCGCAAATACCATCCTTATTTTCATCTCTTTTCTCTCTCTCGGTTCTCTTCATCCATCGAGTCCCACAACTCGGTTCTGAGTCCAGAGGATAGTAGGTCAACTCTAGTGGTGGCCCAAAAGAGTTCGGGTCGAGATTCAATGAGGAGAAGCGGCTTTCGAGAGCTTCAAAGGTAGCATCTCTACACTTTTAATTCACTGTTTTTTCCTTCATAATGCATGCTTATTTCCTTTAATTTAAGAGCAATTAGAGTGTAATTAGATCCTAATTCTACTGCGTATGTCTCGTGTTCCATCATTATGAACCCCTGGGTTCATTTTAAGATTTTTGCCCGCCAGAAAGTTCTCGAACAAAAATTGGGCCCCGAGACACTCCCGCCGGGCACAATAGCCGTTTGGAGCACCAAACAAGCTCTGTTCCAAAAACCTTCTGCGCGCACGGCTTTTTCTCATCGTTTTGAACCTCTGGGCCCGTTTTCAGATTTTCGCCCGCCGGAAAGTTTGCGCACAAAAATTGGGACCTGGGGCACCCCCGTCAAGCCAGATAGCCGTTTGGGGCACCACACGAGCTCCGTTCCCAAAACCGTTTGCGCGTACAACTTTTTCTCATCGTTCTTAACCCCTGTGTTCAGTTTTAGATTTTCGCCCACCAGAATGTTCGCGCACAAAAATTGGGCCCAAGGGTAACCCCGCCAGACCCGATAGCTATTTGGAGCACCAAACGAGCTCCGTTCCAAAAACCGTCTGCACGCACGGCTTTTTCTTATCGTTCTAAACCCCTGGGTTCGTTTTCAAATATTCGCCTGCCGTAAAGTTCGTGCACAAAAATTGGGATCCGGCGCACCCCCGCTGGGCCCGATAGTCGTTTGGGGAACCAAACGAGCTCCGTTCTCAAAATCGTCTGTGCGCATTTTTTTTTCTCATCGTTCTGAATCCCTCGAGCCATTTTCATATTTTCACCCGCTGGAAAGTCGCGCACAAAAATTGGATCCCGGGGCACCCCCGCCGGGCCCTATAGCCGTTTGGGGCACCAAATGTTCTTCGTTCGCAAAACCGTCTGCACGCACGACTTTTTCTCATCGTTCTGAACCCCTGGGTTTGTTTTTAGATTTTCGCTCGCCAGAAAGTTTACATACAAAATTGGGCCCCGAGGCACCCTCGCCAGGTCCGATAGCCGATTGTGGCACCAAATGAGCTCCATTCCCAAAATCGTCTTTGCGCACAGCTTTTTCTCATCGTTCTTAACCACTGGGTCCGTTTTCAGAGTTTCGCCCGCCGGAAAGTTCGTGCACAAAAATTTGGCCACGAGGAACCACACTAGACCCAATAGCCGTTTGGGCACCAAACGAGCTCCGTTCCCAAAACAGTCTACGCACACGTCTTTTTCTCATCATTCTGAACTCCTAGGTCTGTTTTCAAGTTTGCGCACAAAAATTGGGCCCCAGGGCATCCCTGTCGGGCCCGATAGCCGTTTGGGGCACCAAATGAGCTCCGTTTCCAAAACCATCTGCGTGCACTACTTTTCTCATCGTTCTGAACCACTGGGTTCGTTTTCAGATTTTCTCCCGCCAGAAAGTTCCCACACAAAAATTGGGCCCCAAGGCACCCCTGCCAGGCCTGATAGCCGTTTGGGGTACCAAACGAGCTTCGTTCAGAAAACCGTCTGCGCGCACGGCTTTTTCTCATCGTTCTTAACCCCTGAGTCCATTTTCAGATTTTCGCCTGCCGGAAAGTTCGTGCATAAAAATTGGGCCCGATAGCCGTTTGGGGCACCAAATGAGCTCCGTTCCCAAAACCGTCTGCGCACATGACTTTTTCTCATCGTTCTGAACCACTTGGTCCATCTTCAAATTTTCGCCCGTCGGAAAGTTCGCGCACAAAAATTGGGCCCCGGGCACCCCGTCGGGCCCGATAGTCGTTTGTGGCACCAAACGAGCTCCGTTCCAAAAACCGTCTACGAACATGGCTTTTTCTCATCGTTCTGAACCCCTGGGTCCGTTTTGAAATATTCGCCCGCCGGAAAGTTCGCGCACAAAAATTGGGACCCGTGGCACCCCTGACAGGCCTGATAGCCGTTTGGGCCACCAAACGAGCTTCGTTCTCAAAACCGTTTGTGCACACAACTTTTTCTCATCGTTCTTAACCCTTGGGTCTGTTTTCAGATTTTCGCCCACAGGAAAGTTCGCGGACAAAAATTGGGCCCCAGGGCACCCCCGCCGGGCACGATAGCCGTTTAGGTCACCAGTTCTCTGTTCCCAAAACCGTCTACGTGCACGGCTTTTTCGTATCGTTCTGAACCCCTGGGGCCGATGGCTGTTTTGAGCACCACTTCTTCGTTCCCAAAACCATCTGCGCGCACGGCTTTTTCTAATCGTTTTGAACCCCTGGGTCCGTTTTCAGATTTTCTCCCGCCAGAAAGTTCGCGCATAAAAATTAGGCCCCAGAGCACCCCACGGGGCTCTATAGCCTTTTGGGGCACCAAACGAGCTCCATTCCCAAAACGGTCTACATGCACGGCTTTTTCTCATCGTTCTGAACCCCTAGGTTCATTTTAAGATTTTTCCCCGCCGGAAAGTTCGCGCACCAAAATTGGGTCCCGGGGCACCCCCGTCGGGCCGGATAGCCATTTGGGGTACCAAATGAGCTCCGTTCCCAAAACTGTGTGCGCGCACGATTTTTTCTCATCGTTTTGAACCCCTGGGTCCGTTTTCAGATATATTCGCCCGCCAGAAAGTTTGGGCATAAAATTTGGGCCCTGGGCATCGCCATCGGGCCCGATAGCCATTTGGGTACCAAACGGGCTCCGTTCCCACAACCGTATGTGCACACGGCTTTTTCTCATCGTTCTGAATCCCTAGGTTCGTTTTCAGATTTTAGCACGCCGGAAAGTTCGCGCAAAAAAATGTGGCCCCGGGGCACCCCTGCGGGGCCCGATAGCTGTTTGGAGTACCAAACGAGCTCCGTTCTCAAAACCATCTGCACGCACGGCTTTTTCTCATCGTTCTGAACCCCTGAATCCGTTTTCAGATATTCGCCTGCTGGAAAGTTCGCGCACAAAAATTGGGCCCGGGGCACACCCACCGGGACGGATAGCCGTTTGGGCACCATACGGGATCCATTCCCAAAACCGTCTGCGCACACGGCTTTTTCTCATCTTTTTGAACCCCTGGGTCCGTTTTTAGATTTTCGATCGCCGGAAAGTTTGCACACAAAAATTGGGACCCGGGGCACCCACGACGGGCCTGATATCCGTTTGGGTTACCAAATGTGCTTCGTTCCCAAAACCGTCTGCACGTACGGCTTTTTCTTATCGTTCTGAACCCCTGGGTCCGTTTTCAGTTTTTCACCCGCCGGAAAGTTCGCGCTCAAAAATTGGTTCCCGAGGCACCCCGCTGGGCTCGATAGCCGTTTGGGGTACCAAACGAGCTTTTTTCCCAAAACAGTATGCGCACACCGCTTTTTCTCATCATTCTAAAACCCTGAGTCAGTTTTCAGATGTTCGCCCGCCAGAAAGTTCGCGCACAAAAATTGGGCGCCGAGGCACCCCCACCGGACACGATAGTCATTTGGGGCACCAAACGAGCTCCATTCCCAAAACCGTCTGTGCGCACGGCTTTTTCTCATCGTTCTGAACCCCTGGGTCCGTTTTAAGATTTTTGCCCGCCGGAAAGTTCGCGCACAAAAATTGGGCCTCAGGGAAGCCCCGCGGGGCTCGATAGCGGTTTGGGGCACCAAAAGAGCTTCGTTCTCAAAACCGCCTGTGCACACGACTTTTTCTCATCGTTCTGAAACCCTGGGTCCATTTTAAGATTTTCGCCCGCCGAAAAGTTTGCGCACAAATATTGGGCCCAGGGCACCCCCGCCGGACCTGATAGCCATTTGGGGAACCAACCGGGCTCCGTTATAAAATTCGTCTACGCGAACGGCTTTTTCTGATCATTCTGAACCCCTGGGCCCGTTTTGAGATATTCACCTGCCGGAAAATTCGCGCACAAAAATTGGGCCCCAGGGCACCCCTACGGGGCCCGATAGCCGTTTCGGCAACCAAATGAACTCCGTTCCAAAAACCGTCTGCGCGCATGGCTTTTTCTCATCGTTCTGAACTCTTAGGTCCGTTATGAGATATTAGCCCACCGGAAAGTTTGCGCACAAAAATTTGGCCCCGGGGCACCCCCCACCAGGCCTGATAACTGTTTGCGGAACCAAACGTGCTCCGTTCCCAAAACCGTTTGCGAGTACAGCTTTTTCTCAACTTTCAGAACCCCTCGGTCCGATTTCAGATTTTCGCCCGTCGGAAAGTTCGCACACAAAAATTGGATCCTGAGGCACCCAGCCGGGCCCGATAGCCGTGTGGGTCACCAAACGAGCTCCGTTCCCAAAACAGTCTGCACGCATGGATTTTTCTCATCGTTCTGAACCCTTGTGTCCGTTTTTCAGATTTTCGGCCACCGGAAAAGTTCGCGCAAGAAAATTGGGCCCCGGGGCACCCTTGCCTGGCCCGATAGCCATTTGGGGCACCAAACGAGCTCCGTTCTCAAAACCGTCTGCCTGCACGGCTTTTCTCATCGTTCTAAACCACTGGATTTGTTTTTAGATTTTCGACCGCTGGAAAGTTTGCGGACAAAAATTGGGTCCCGAGCCACCCCCGTCGGGCCCGATAGCCATTTGGGTCACTAAACGAGCTCCGTTCCCACAACCTTTTGTGCGCATGGCTTTTTCTCATCGTTCTGAAACTCTGGGTCCGTTTACAGATTTTCGCCCGTCAGAAAGTTTGCGCACAAAAATTGGGGCCCGGGGCACACACGCCTGGCCTGATAGCCATTTGGGGCACCAAACGAGCTCCGTTCCAAAAACCGTCTGCGCGCACGACTTTTTCTCATCGTTCTGAAACCCTGGGTCTGTTTTCAGATTTTCGTTCGCCGAAAAGTTCGCGCACAAAAACTGGGCACCGGGACACCCCTCCGGGCCCGATAGCTATTTGGGACACCAAACGAGCTCCGTTCCCAAAACCGTCTGCGCGCACAGCTTTTTCTCAGCCTTCTGAACCCTAGGTTCGTTTTCAGATTTTTTCCCTCCGGAAAGTACGCGCAAAAAATTGGGCCCTAGGCACCCCCGCGGGGCCCGATAGCCGCTTGGGGCACCAAACGAGCTCCTTTCCCAAAACAAGGTCCGTTTTCAGATTTTCATCCGAAGGAAAGTTTGCGCACAAATATTTGGCCCTGGGGCACCACTGTAGGGCCCGATAGACGTTTGGGCACAAACGAGCTTCGTTCCAAAAACCGTCTGCGCGCACGGCTTTTTTTCATCGTTCTGAACCCCTGGGTTCGTTTTTAGATTTTCGTCGTTTAGAAAGTTCACAATAAAAAATTTTACCCCGGGGCACCCTCGTCGGGACCGATAGCGGTTTGGGGCACCAAACTAGCTCCGTTTCCAAAACCGTCTGCGAACATGGTTTTACTCATCGTTCTGAACCCCTGGGTCCGTTTTCAAATTTTGGTCCGCAGGAAAGTTCGCGCAAAAAAAAAATTGGGCCCTGAGGCACCCTTGACGGGCCCAATAGTTGTTTGGGGTACCAAACGAGCTCCGTTCCCAAAACCGTTTGCGCGCACGGCTTTTTCTCGTCGTTCTGAACCCTTGGGTCCATTTTAAGATTTTAGCTCGCTAGAAAGTTCGCGCACGAAAATTATGTTCCGAGGCACCACCGTTGGGCCCGATAGCCGTTTGGTGCACCAAACGAGCTCCATTCCCAAAACCGTCTGCGCGCACAGCTTTTTCTCATCGTTCTTAACCCTTAGTTCCATTTCCATATTTTCCCCCACCGGAAAGTTTGCGCACAAAAATTGGGACACGGGGCAACCCCGACGGGCCTGATATCCGTTTGGGGCACCAAACGTGCTCCGTTCCCAAAACCGTTTACGCGCACGACATTTTCTCATCTTTCTGAACCCCTAGGTCCATTTTCAGATTTTCTCCCGCCAGAAAGTTCGCACACAAAATTTAGGTCCTGAGGCACCCTGTCAGGCCCGATAGCCGTTTGGGGCAGCAAACGAGCTCTGTTCCAAAAACCGTCTGCGCGCACGACTTTTTCTCATCGTTCTGAACCGCTGGATCCGTTTTCAGATTTTCCCCCGCCGGAAAGTTCACGCACAAAAATTGGGCCCCGCGGCACCTCGCTGGGTCCGATAGCCGTTGGGGGCACCAAACGAGCTCCTTCCCAAAATCGTCTACGCATACGGCCTTTTCTCATCGTTCTGAACCCCTGGGTCCGTTTTCAGATTTTCGCCCTCCAGAAAGTTCGCACACAAAAATTGGCCTCGGGGCACCTCCACCAGGCCCGATAGCCGTTTGGGGCACCAAACGAGCTCCGTTCCAAAAACCGTCTGAGCGCACGGCTTTTTCTCATCGTTTTGAACCTCTTGGTCTGTTTTTAGATTTTCGTCCGTCAAAAAGTTCGCGGACAAAAATTAGGCCCCGGGGCCCCCCTCCAGGCCAGATAGCCGCTTGGGCACCGAACGAGCTTCGTTCCCAAAACCGTCTGCGCGCACGGCTTTTTCTCATCGTTCTGAACCCCTGAGTCCGTTTTCAGATTTTTGTGCGCAGGAAAGTTCGCGCAAAAAAATTTGGCCGCGGGGCACCCCCGTCGGGCTCTATAGCCGTTTGGGATACCAAACGAGCTCCGTTCCCAAAACCGTTTGCGCACACAACTTTTTCTCATCTTCGGAATCCTTGGGTCCGTTTTCAAATGTTCGCCCGCCGAAAAGTTCGCACACAAAAATTGGCCCCGGGGCACCCCCGCCATGCCCGATAGCCGTATGGGGCAGCAAACGAGCTCCATTCCAAAAAACGTCTGAGCGCACGATTTTTTCTCAACGTTTTGAACTCCTTGGTCTGTTTTCATATTTTCGTCCGTCGGAAAGTTCGCGGACAAAAATTAGGCCCCGAGGCACCCCTCCGAGCCAGATAACCGTTTGGGGCACCAAACGAGCTCCGTTCCCAAAACCGTCTGCGCACATGGCCTTTTTTCATCGTTTTGAACCCCTGGGTCCGTTTTCAGATTTTCGCCCTCCAGAATGTTTGCACACAAAAATTGGCCCCGGGGCACTCCCACCGAGCCCGATAGCCGTTTGAGGAACCAAACGGGCTCCGTTCCCAAAACAGTCTATGCGCACGGCTTTTTCTCATCGTTCTTAACCCCTAGGTTCGTTTTCATATTTTCGCCCGCCGGAAAGTTTGCACATAAAAATTGGGACACGGGGCAACCCCGACGAGCCCGATATCCATTTGGGGCACCAAACGTGCTTCGTTCCCAAAACCATCTACGCGCACGGCTTTTTCTTATCTTTCTGAACCCTTGGGTCCATTTTTCAGATTTTCTCCCACCAGAAAGTTCCCACACAAAATTTGGGTTCTAAGGCACCCCGCCGGGCCCGATAGCCGTTTGGGGCAGCAAACGAGCTCTGATCCAAAAACCATCTACACGCACGACTTTTTCTCATCGTTCTGAACCCCTGGATTTGTTTTCAGATTTTCCACCGCCGGAAAGTTCGCACACAAAAATTGGGCCCCGGGGCACCCCGCTAGGTCCGATAGCCGTTTGGGGCAACAAACGAGCTCCGTTCCCAAAATCGTCTGCGCACACGGCCTTTTCTCATCGTTCTGAACCCCTGGGTCCATTTTCAAATTTTCGCCCTCTGGAAAGTTCGCACACAAAAATTGGCCCCGGGGCACCGCCGCCGGGCCCAATAGCCGTTTGGGGCACCAAACAAGCTCCGTTCCAAAAATCGTCTGAGCACACGGCTTTTTCTCATCGTTTTGAACTCCTTGGTCTGTTTTCATATTTTCGTCCGTCAGAAAGTTCGCGGACAAACATTAGGCCCCGGGGCACCCTTCCGGGCCAGATAGCCGTTTCGGCACCAAACGAGCTCCGTTCCCAAAACCGTCTGCGCACACGGCCTTTTCTCATCGTTCTGAACCCCTTGGTCCGTTTTCAGATTTTCGCCCTCCAGAAAGTTCACACACAAAAATTGGCCCCGAGGCACCCTGCGGGACCCGACAGCCGTTTGGGGCACCAAACGAGCTCCGTTCCAAAAACCGTCTGAGTGTACGGCTTTTTCTCATCGTTTTGAACCCCTTGGTCTGTTTTCAAATTTTCGTACGTCGGAAGCTCGCTGACAAAAATTAGGCCCCGGGGCACCTCTCCGAGTTAGATAGCCGTTTGGCGCACCAAACGAGCTTCGTTCCCAAATCGTCTGCGTGCACGACATTTTCTCATCGTTCTGAACCCCTGGGTCCATTTTCAGACTTTCGCCCGCCGAAAAGTTCGCGCACAAAAATTGGACCCCGGGCCACCCCCGTCAGACCCGATACCGTTTGAGGCACCAAACGAGCTCCGTTCCCAAACCATCTACACGCAAAGATTTTACTCATCGTTCTGAACCCCTGGGTTCGTTTTCAGATTTTCGCCCGTCGGAAAGTTCGCGCACAAAAATTGGGCCCAGGGAACCCCCGTCGGGCTTGATAGCCGTTTGAGGCACCAACGGGCTCCGTTTCCAAAACCGCCTGCGCGCACGGCATTTTCTCATCGTTTTGAACCCCTAGGTCCATTTTCAGACTTTTACCTGCCGGAAAGTTCGCACACAAAAATTGGATCCCGGGCCACCCTCGTAAGACCTGATAGCCGTTTGAGGCACCAAACAAGCTCCGTTCTAAAAACCGTCTGCGCGCACGGCGTTTTTCTCATTGTTCAGAACCCCTAGGTTCGTTTTCATATTTTCGCCAGCCAGAAGGTTCGTGCTCAAAAACTAGGCCTCGGGGCACCGCCGTCGGGCCCGATAGTCGTTTAGGACACCAAACGAGCTTCATTCCAAAATCGTCTGCACGAACGACATTTTCTCATCGTTCTGAACCCCTGGGTCCATTTTCAAACTTTCGCTCACCGAAAAGTTCGCACACAAAAATTGGACCCCAGGCCACCCCCATCAGACCCGATAGCAATTTGAGGCACCAAACGAGCTCCGTTCCCAAAACCGTCTGTGCGCACGATTTTTTCTCATCGTTCTGAACCCCTGGTTCCGTTTTAAGATTTTCGCCCGCTGGAAAGTTCGCGCACAAAAATTGGGCCCCGGGGAACCCCCGCCGGGCCCGATAGCCGTTTGAGGCAGCAAATGGGCTCCGTTTCCAAAACCGTCTGCGCGCACGGCTTTTTCTCATCGTTCTGAACTCCAGGGTCCATTTTAAGATTTCGCCCACCGGAAAGTTCGCGCACAAAAATTGGCCTCGGGGCACCCCCACCATGCCCGATAGCCGTTTGGGGCATCAAACGATCTCCGTTCCCAAAACCGTCTGCGCGCACGGCTTTTTCTCATTGTTCTGAACCCTTGGGTCCTTTTTTAGATTTTCGCACGCCGAAAAATCGCGCTAAAAAATTGGGCCTTAGGACACCCCCGCGGGGCCCGATGGCTGTTTGGGGCACCAAACGAGCTCCGTTCCCAAAACCGTCTGCGCGCACGGCTTTTTCTCATCGTTTTGAACCCCTGGGTCTGTTTTCAGATTTTTGCTCGCCGGAAAGTTCTCGCACAAAAATTGGTCCCCGAGGCACCCCCGCCGGGAACGATAGCCGTTTGTGGCACCCATTGAGATCTGTTACCAAAACCATTTGCGCGCACGGCTTTTTCTCAACGTTTTGAACCCCTGGGTCCATTTTCAAATTTTCGCTCGCCGGAAAGTTCGTGCAAAAAGATTGGGCCCCGGGGCACCCCGGCCAGGCTCGATAGCCGATTGGGGTACCAAACTAGCTCCGTTTCCTAAATGTCTACGCGCACGTCTTTTTCTCATCGTTCTGAACCTCTGGCTTCGTTTTCAGATTTTTGCCCGCCGGATAGTTCGCACATAAAAATTGGGCCCCGGGGCACCCCCGCCGGGCACGATAGCCGTTTGGGGCACCAAACGAGCTTCGTTCCCAAAACTGTCTGCGCGCATGGATTTTTCTTTTCGTTCTCAACCCCTGGGTCCGTTTTAGGATTTTCGCCCGCCGGAAAGTTCGCGCACAAAAATTGGGCTCCCGGGGCACCCCCGCCTAGCCCGAGAGCCGTTTGGGCACCAAACGAGCTCGATTCCCAAAATCATCTGCGCGCACGGCTTTTTCTCATCGTTTTGAACCCCTAGGTTCATTTTCAAATTTTCGCCCGCCTAAAAGTTCATGCATAAAAATTGGGCCCCGGGGCACCCTGCGGGGCCCGATAGTCTTTTGGGCACCAAACGAGCTCCGTTCTCAAAACCGTCTGCGCGCACGGCTTTTTCTCATCGTTCTGAACCCCTTTGTTCGTTTTCAGATTTTCGCCCACCGGAAAGTTCATGCACAAAAATTGGGCCCCGGGGCACCACCGCGGGGCCCGATAGCCGTTTAGGGCACCAAACGAGCTCCGTTCTCAAAATCGTCTACACGCATGGCTTTTTCTCATCGTTCTGAACCCCTGGGTCCGTTTTCAGACTTTCGCCCGTCGGAAAGTTCGCACACAAAAATTGGTCCCCAGGGTACCCCGCGGGGCCCGATAGCCGTTTGGTGCACCAAACGAGCTCCGTTCCCAAAATCGTTTACGCGCACGACTTTTTCTCATCATTCTGAACTCCTTGGTCCGTTTTTCAGATTTTTGCCCGCCGGAAAGTTCGCACACAAAAATTGGGCCCTGGGGCACCCCCGGCGGGCCCGATAGCTGTTTGGGGCTCCAAACGAGCTTCGTTCCCAAAAACGTCTGCGCGCACGGCTTTTCCTTATCATTCTGAACCCCTGGGTTCGTTTTTCAATTTTCGCCCGCAGGAAAGTGTATGCACAAAAATTGGGCCCCAGGGCACCCCTGCCGGACCCAATAGCTGTTTGGGGCACTAAACGAGCTCCGTTCCCAAAACCGTCTGCGCGCACGGCTTTTCCTCATTGTTCTGAACCCCTGGGTCTGTTTTCAGATTTTTGCCCGCCGAAAAGTTCGCGCACAAAAATTAGGCCCCGGGGCACCTTCGCTGGGCTCGATAGCCGGTGGGACACCAAACGAGCACCATTCCCAAAACCTTCTGGGCGCACGGATTTTTCTCATTGTTCTGAACCCCTGGGTTCGTTTTCAGATTTTCACCAGCCGTAAAGTTAGTGTAGAAAAATTGGGCCGCGCGCCACCCCCGCCGTACCCGATAGCCGTTTGGGGCCCCAAACGAGCTCCATTCCCAAAACCATCTGTGCGCACGGCTTTTCCTCATCGTTCTGAATCCCTGTGTCCATTTTTCAAATTTTCACCCGCCGGAAAGTTCGCGCACAAAAATTGGCCTTCAAGGCACCCCCGCCGGGCCCGATAGCCGTTTGGGGCACCAAACAATCTTCATTCCCAAAACCGTCTGTGCGCACGGCTTTTTCTCATCGTTCTGAACCCTTGGGTCCGTTTTCAGATTTTTCACCCGCCAGAAAGTTCGCGCACAAAAATTGGGCCCTGGGACACCCCCGCCGGGCCCGATAGCCGTTTCAGGCACCAAACGATCTCCATTCCCAAAACTGTCTGCGCGCATGGCTTTTTCTCATCATTCTGAACCCCTGGGTCTGTTTTCATATTTTCGCCCGTTGGAAAGTTCACGCACAAAAATTGCACCCGGGGGCACCCCCGCGGGGCTCGATGGCTATTTGGGGCACCAAACGAGCTCTGTTCCCAAAACCGTCTGCGCACATGGCTCTTTCTCATCGTTCTGAACTCCTTGGTCCGTTTTCAAATTTTCGCCCGCTGAAAAGTTCGCACACAAAAATTAGGCCCCGAGGCACCCCGCCGGGCCCGATAGCCGTTTGGTGCACCAAACAAGCTCCGTTCCCAAAACTGTCTGCACGCACGATTTTTTCTCATCGTTCTGAACCCCTTGGTTCGTTTTCAGATTTTTGCCCTCCGAAAAGTTCGCGCACAAAAATTGGGCTCCGAGGCACCCTCGTCGGGCCCGATAGCCGTTTGGGGCACCAGACAAGGTCCGTTCCCAAAACCATCTGCGCGCACGGCTTTTTCTCATCGTTCTAAACCCCTGGGTCCGTTTTCAAATGCCTTGATTTATAAATTGAGCATTTAGCATATAGGATATTGGTTTATGAGTCAATTTATGTAGGAAAAATTTTGAAAAGATTTTATATGAACAAAACTCATCCATTGAATATTCCAATAGAAGTTCGTTTATTAGATGTGAAGAAAGATATATTTTGACCTCAAGATGAGAATGAAGAACTTGGTCCTGAAGTACCATATCTTAGTATAATTGGTGCACTAATGTATCTTGCTAATAATACAAGACTAGGTATTGCATTTTTCAGTAAATTTATTAGCAAGATATAGTTTTTCTCCAACAAAAAGACATTGAAATGGAATTAAGCATATACTCTGTTATTTTTTAGGAACGACGACATGAGTTTGTTTTATTCAAATAAATTAAATTTTGATCTAGTTGGTTATGCAGATTCTGGATATTTATCTGATCCACACAAAGCTAAATCTCAAATAGGTTATCTATTCACATGTGTTGGATTTGTTGTATCGTGGTGGTCAGTGAAACAGACCATAATGGCTACTTTCTCAAATCATGCTGAAATTCTTGTAATTCACGAGGCTAGCCGAGAATGTATATGACTAAGATCAATGACCCAACACATTCATAAAACATGTGGCTTGTCTTCTGCTGGAAACGAAAGGGCTCTTAGAACGACGAACTGTAAATCGTTAAGGCACAGCGGTCAAGCGAAGAGCAAAACCTGCAAAATAGAAACTCTTTATAGGCTGAGTCGCTGAGCTCGCTTTCTTTAAAATGTTTCGTGGCTCTGCCCAAGTATGCAAGTAGATCTGAAAATTGACACGTCGTCCCCAGGATAAAACAACCAAATAAAACCGATCGGAAATGCACTGTTACCTATCGGAACGTACACCCTTTCTAAACTCACTGCTCAGAAAGCTAAGATGGAGGATGAGAGGAAAATGAAGAGGGAATTTAGAAAATGAATTTTTTCTTTAACGAACTGCTAAAGGCCTCACCTTTTATAGGCCTTCAGCATCGAAATGGACCGTTTTAGAAATTAATCAACAGATCATTTTAAATATAATCAATGGACCATTTTAAAATTAATCAATGGACCGTTTTAAATATAAATTTGCACCCAACAATCCCCTACTTGGAAATTTAAACAAAACGAGAAGAGAGGAAAGATTTTCATCGAGCAATTTCAACAACATTGTGCATAAGCAAAGGTGTCTTATGACTTGAACCTTTACATAGTGTAGATGATTCAAAATATACTAGAGTAACCCTTGGTTTTGAACTCTATCTCTAATAGCATCTCACACAGAGTGTTATTAGGGTGTAGTATGAAAGCCCATGCTTTTAAGGCCTAGCACGTGAATCCCGGTTTGGTGAATGCTCTAGAGAGTTTGCCTATAAACTCCATAGGAAGCGGCTTTCACCTCCACATTCACACAGGTGAGTCTATCAAGGGTACTTCTGTAGCTGGGTACCCCACTTGTCACCAAGTATAGATCTCATTAAGAACTGAGTTCAGCCTTTCTTACGCTTCAGGATATCATGCTCAAACTTTAAGTCATAGGAATGGAACTCTGTGTTTGGTTTAGCATGATTCACTATATATCACTCGTGATCAATTATTACTCGTTGAACCTATTTCTTGGGATCTCCAGTCTACAGGTTGGGTTTTCCTCACTGTGATTCATTTTTCGACAGGCATGAGTCTCATCCTTTCTGAGGTTCTGAAAACCTTTTCTCTGGCCAATCCTTTCGTCAAAGGATCTGCCAAATTTTCATCAGTCTGTATGTGATCTACTCTAACTGCACCAGTAGTGAGAAACTCTCTAATGATACTGTGCTTACGACGTATTTGACGTCTCTTTCCATTGTAGTAACAGTTCTAAACTTTTACGATTGTTGCAGTACTATCACAATGGATCAATATGGCTGGTACCGGCTTTTCCCATAAGAGAATCTCTGATAGTAGACTTCTAAGCCAACCTGCTTCTTCACTAGCTGTCGCTAGTGCTATTATTTCTGACTCCATCATAGATTGGGATAAAATAGTCTATTTCTTGGACTTCCAAGAGACAGCTTTTCCAGTTATATTAAAGATATATCCACTTGTAGGCTTTGAATCATCCGAAAGAGAGTTCCAATCAATATCGATGGACCCTTCCAGGACAACGGGAAACTTTTGATAATGTAATCCTAGGTTTTGGGTTTTCTTTAAGTATCTCATGACCCTTTCTATAGCATTCCAATACTCTTTACTAGGTCTGCTTGTAAACCTGCAAAGTAGTCCTACAGTATAAGCTATGTCAGGCCTAGTGCAATCGGCAGCGTATCTAAGAATGCCTATGATGATCGCATACTCAGATTGATTAACACTGTCACCAATGTTCTTGAACAACTTGACACTAGGGTCATAAGAAGTACAGGCTGGTTTACACTCATTACTTTAGAATCTTTTCTATATAGTGAGATTGATCTAAAGAAATTCCCTTTTCAAACCTATTTACTTTTATGCCTAAGATTACACTAGCTTCTCCTAAGTCTTTCATGCCAAAGTTCACACTCAATATTGATTTTACATCATTTATGACGTGCAAGTTCGACCCAAAGATCAATAAGATAGTGCAGAGGTTATTATCAAACTTATGGTAGATGCATTTGTCACTTTCATTGATCTTGAAACCTTTAGATAGGATAAGGTTGTCAAATTTTTCATGTCATTGCTTAGGAGCTTGTTTTAGTCCATAGAGAGATTTGTCTAATTTACACACATTATTTTCTTGACCATGGACAACAAAACCCTTAGGTTGTTCCATGTAAATCTCTTCTTCAAGTTCACCATTTAGGAAAGCAGTTTTTACATCCATCTGATGTACTATGAGGTTATAAAGGGCAACGAGAGAGAAAAGGACACGGATAGAGGTAATTCTAGTGATAGAGGAGAAGGTGTCAAAGAAATCTACGTTTTCTCTCTGTCTAAAGCCCTTTCACTACTAACCTGGCTTTAAATTTGTCGACAGTCCCATTAGGTCTAAGTTTCCTTCTTAAGATCCATTTGCACCCTATTTCCTTACATCCTAGGGGTAGATCTACTAAGTGTCAAGTCCTATTTGACTCAAGTGAGTTCATCTCATCATTTATGGCTTCTTGCCATAGGTTGGCATCTATTGAGGACAGGGCAGCTCTTAGATCTTTAGGGTCTTCTTCTACATTGTAGGTCAGGAAGTCCTTTCTGAAATCTTTGGCGGTTCTAGCTCTTTTGCTTCTTCTATGTTTTGGGTTAGTTTCCTCTCTAGGGTTAGGATTTTTAACTAGGGTTATATCACTTGAACCAGAGCCCCCACTATTCCTTGATTTAAAGGCTCAGAATTCCTAAGTACAGATTTATGCGGAGTTTTAGTAATTTTAGCCTAACTACAATACTTGCATTTATCAAAATCATTCGTGGATAACTTAGGTATCATTTACAGCCTAATCATGTTACTAATTAAATTTTTATTCACATGACAGAGTTTAGCATGCCAAATATTCATAGAACACAACATTTACATAGAATATTTCATTTTATTAAGGTCTAGATTTAATTTGAACATTCCCTTAGTTGCATACCCTTTCCCTACAAATACATTATTTTTTGTAAGGGTATATAGGTTTGCCCCTTGAAGAAAATTGGAAACGAGATTTCCATGAGCAACGGAAGAACGATAATTCCAAATTACAATCATGAATGAACATATATTTACAATTGACTTCAAACCAGCAGTTATACAATTCATACAGAGAAATTACAGCATGAAAAACTATAATGCACAAAAAGCAAACTCTACGCACAATGGCAGAAGTGTCTCCACGCTCCATTGCACATGAACGCTCGAACAACAGCAGCCTCGAACGCCCGATCTACATGACCGCAACACCGCAACGAACACTTCGCGCTCATCCTCAACGATCTCCTCGGTCATGAACTCCTCCGCAACATGAACAACCTCCACAGCACCACAAACGGCCTCCAGAAAACCTCGACGGTGTCGAGTTGAGTCTGACACCACCAACAAGGCTACCTTGGTATTCTCGGTGTGAGAATCCAGAAGGTAGGCTCTGTTCGAACTTAGTATAAGGTAGACGAACGGAGGAAATGCCGATCGCGTACACGACTGGGCAAGTGGGAGATGGCGGAGACCTATCGTATAGGTCGATGTCCAATTGTTTAGATAAAGCTAAGCGATCGTCTAGCAAAAGCTATGCGATCGTTTAGCTCGATCTGTCATCTAAAGACTCTACATGATCGTTTACCTTGGGCCAGCGATCGTCTAGCAAAACTATGCGATCGTTTAGTAAATACTGCACAATCTTTTAGCTCGCCCAATCCGAATTTACTTGACGACTACGTGAGTTCTTTTCGCAAGAGAGAAAACTCAAATTTTTTTTCCAATTTTTTGTAAAACTTCCTTTTCTAAATAAGAAAACCATTTTCCTTTTAAACTCACGATTCCCATGATTCAATAACCACCCACTATTTTGGTTATTTAAAAGAAAAATAATTAATTATCTAATAATTAATATTATTATAAATATAAATGATAACCAACTTATCATACTATATTTATAACCTATAGTTTTAATATTTCATCTCATGAAACATATAAACTATAGTTTTTTTTCTATTCCATGGTACTTAATATAAATCTCACTTACATCAATCCTCCACTAGATGTATCTCATAAATCATACTAATTATATCATATATAATCAAAATACCTTTTGTCAATTTGAACATTTCAAATCAACACCAAGAACTGATCCTCAACTGATTCCATTAAGCTACCAAGGGGACCTCATGAACCAGTAGCTCAAACCTTCAACAGTACGTGAATAACTGACTAAACTCTTTAGACATAGGATAACTGCCAGGCACTCCACTAAAGACCGACAACTGAACTCTCCTTACCACAGATATATTATGTGTCCATCTTAACCAATCAGCAGTGCGACAACCCTTCATAGATTGCTCGTAAGTACAGCTGGGCCAATAATCGTTATGCCCTTATAGTTACATTTGTCTCCTTAAGTACCACTGATCCCTCTAATGAACATAAGTCATAATTCTACTATGACTGAGTCTTCTCTTCCAAAGAGAAGCTGTGACCACTATGTTCAAGCCCTGGAATCAGCCCTTAAGGGAGCAATCTCTCTACTTATCCCTACTTCAGGAAAGAAGTGAATTCCATATTGTGGATTAAGTTCCCAACTCCCGGATTAGACAAGTCCCCAAAAAGGTAGGCATGTTGAGTTGGAAATCTGGCCACTCTCACCCATACTAATCAAAGGACCGCCCTCAAAGGTAGGAGTTCCCAAAATACTCAGAATTAAGGTCGTGTCACCTATGGTCTTTTAGGTGAGATGCAAGTCTCTAGTATCAACGGCGTTATATACAGAGTCTAGTCATCTCATGGTCCAGGTCTTATACAAACTCTTTGTATAGGACACCCCCGCTCCACGTCTCCACGTGAATGGTCAGGATCTACCATCTGTAGTAGTTTACAACACTTGCAAACCTCTACAAAGCGGGTCATATCCGTAGTGTCACTAGGATCGGGTATCCGACCTTAATTCTTATACTACAGACCTATTTAGGTTATCACTTAAGGCATGATCCACTTGTATATCACATATACATGCTTAAGTTCACATAAGATAACCAAGGAGCTTTGTTTATTGGACATGTGTAAATGTCAGAATTAAATAACACTTATTTTATTCATTGAACAATGTGTATCTTTACAAAACAATGAGACTCCGGGAGAATTAGGACACCAATCCCAACACCCCTATAGTTTGAGTAAACCCGACTTTATTGAGGAGATCACCCGAAACTAAATTCTTTCGTATCTCCAGAGTGTGCAGAACGTCCTTCAACATGAGGGTATTCTCAGAGGTAAACTTCAGTTCTATCTCGCCAGTTCCAGCAACTTTCGTGGAGTGGTGATCTCCCAACAAAATACTCTTATCCTTAGTTTCAGTATAAGTTTTAAATAGACTAAGGTCTGACAGACATGGGCGTCGCGCCAGTGTCTATCCATCACCCTTCACAACCACCGATCACATTTACTTTTGTGATCATGGTGACTAACGATTCTTCTATCAAGTTCTCTGACCAGAAAGACGACGTCTGTTCCTACAGTTCCTAGCCATGTGCCCAGGCATCCCAGACCTCCTTCGCTGTCTTATCATTGTACTGTAGTAGTTATACAAATCATCAATCAAACCATTTAAAATAAATTTCTTACATAGAAAGTCTTTCTCCTCCTAGTCAGCAGCTTCTTTTATTTGTCATTCAGTTGGTTCTTCTAAAGGGACGATCGATTTAGCACTGGTACAAGCTTCAGCAACTTTCTTGACGGTGAAGAAGAACAACATCTTTTGCTTCCACCACTTGAAGTTCGCTTCTTCGAACCGAAATGGACTGAGGTCAAATATCTCATTGTTACTACTAAGGGCCATTAAAGATGTGGAAAGGTCTTAAAATTTTTGGAACGGCAGGGCCCTCAGAACGATAAACTGTAAACCGTCAAGGCACGACAATCAAGAGAAAAGCAAAACCTGCAAAACAAAAACTCGTTATAGGCTGAGTCGCGGAGCTCACTCTCTTTAAGACGTTTCGCGACTCTGCCCAAGTGTGCAAGTAGGTCTGAAAATTGTCACGTCGTCCCCAGGATAAAATAGCCAAATGAAACCGATCGAAAATGTACCGTTACCAATCGGAATGTACACCCTTTCTAAACTCACTGCTGGGAAAGCTAAGATGGAGGAGAAGAGGAAAATGAAGAGGGAATTTAGAAAACGAATTTTGTCTTTCACGAACTGCTGAAGGCCTCGCCTTTTATAGGCCTTCAGCATCGAAACAGACCGTTTTAAAATTAATCAATGGACTGTTTTAAATATAATCAACGGACCGTTTTAAAATTAATCAATGGACCGTTTTAAGAATAATCAATGGACTGTTTTAAATATAATCAATGGACCATTTTAAATATAAATTTTGCACCCAACATCCTCTAATAAAAATCTTCAAACAATTTTATACGAAGACAACACGACATACATATCACAAATCAAAGGAGGATATATTAAAAAGATAGAAACAAAACATATTTCACCAAAGCTTTTTTACACTCATGATCTTGAAGAAAATGGTGACATCATTGTATAACAATTTTGTTTGAAAGATAATCTGTCGGACTTATTTATAAAGATATTACCTACCATAATCTTTGAAAAATTGGTGCACAACATAAGAATGCAGGGACTTAAAGATCTCAATTGTTGTTTCCATGAGAGGGAGTAAATATACTTTTTAGGAGTATAAATTATATGAAATATGTATTTTTTTCCCTTCACTAGAATTTTTTTTTTCCTTTTGGTTTTTTCCTAGTAAGGTTTTAGCAAGGCATATTTCATATATATAATGGGCATCTAAGGGATATTATATATATCATGATAATAGATACCCATTAAATGTTCATGCTTAATGTCCATTGACCATGTGTCATATCCCATTTCCCAGTGTTGTCCATGTGTCTCAAAATTACACACTAGTGTCCATGTAATCCACTTCATATTTGTCAAATTGTCTGTGGCATTTGAGGAGTTTTGGAAGACACACATTGGGCTAATTCCATGAAAATTGGATAAAGTGGAGAATTTAGAAAATTTTCTTATTTTATATTTTTCTAATTTATTTTTTTTATTTATATATTATGTTTAATTTATTTTAATATTTATTTATTTTGTTATTATTATATTATATTATATTTATTTTAATATTATATTTTATTAAAATTCATGTTTTCGTTGTACTCCTCAAGTTCTCAATAATTATTCTATTTTAGTCGTGTCAACTTATAATAATAAAATTCTCCAAAGTTAACAGAGGCTCAAAAGTGTAAATGGTAGGGACAAAAACAAAATTATCCCAAACCTAAAATTTCCAAGTTTAAAAACTCAGGGACTCCAATGCAATATAGATCATAAGTGTAATTTTTAATTTTTTTTTTTAATGTTAAGAAAATATAAAAATGTTCACCAAATGTTGCCAATATCAAAGTAAAAAGTAGTGATAATTCCAAACAAATCCCTATCATTTGTCTAGTTTACTATCCTTTCATTTAAAAATGATTTCAAACATCCCTATTATAGACAATGGGTGGACTACACCACGTAAAAAGGATACACAGCAGATATACGAAATTTCTTTGTTACTCTAAAATGACTAATGAGTTAAACTTGAAGGTGGGAAACTTTAGGCATTTGAAATGTTCCTCAATTTCAAGAAGCTGCCTTGATTATGAATATAAACCATGCTCAATTTGAAATTACACAAGCTACATTATGATTTGAAGCATATTCTAATACCAACATACAATCTGTCTCCAACATCATCCAAAAAGTTCTACCCACATATATATATATATATCACAACCCCCCATTTACTCAAGCAAGAAGGCTTTCTGTATTTGAATCCCTGCCCCAAGCCCTCTCCTTCCAAATCATCTCCACCTCCTCAAATGTCAGTCCCTGTGTCTCAGGAACATACATGACAACAAACACTACTGCGAGCACGGCTATGCCTGCAAGGATGAGGAAAGTCGGACCAGTTCCAGCTACTTCAGTGAGCGAAAGAAACGTTTGAGCCACAATCAAATTTGAAACCCAATTGACTGTTGCTGACATGCCACCACAAAGCCCCCGATAAGCCTCGGGATATATCTCTGAGTTCACGGTCCACGGCACGGGTCCCATCCCAGGGGAAAAGAAAGCAATGTAGAGAGCTAATCCAATCACTGCAATCCATCCATGCAGACCATCTGCTGAACCAGATTGGCTCGCAAAGAATGCACCAGAAAGAATGGCAAGTGATACTACTACACCAGATAAGCTCGAAATGGCAAGTTTCTTCCTCCCTAAGTGGTCGATAAGGTAGATTCCAAGCACTGTTCCAGCAGCGTTCATGGAAGCAACAATGAGGGATAGAAGGAGTGCCAACTGGTTGGACCTAAAGCCAGCCATCTGGACGATAGTTGGGCTGTAATACATGACTGTGTTGATACCAGTGAACTGCTGAAATGCCTGCATAAAAGTGGAGAATTTACCTCAGCAATTACATTTAGCGAGATGATCCTTCCATGTTTTGTTTTTGTTTTATATATATATAATTTTTTAGAAACTTCTTTAATTGAGAAAAAAAAAAATGAAAGAATATAAGGACAAACAAAAAATCAAACCCACAAAAAACTCCACTAAAAAGAGGACTTCCAACTCGGTAAGATACCTATGGAATAATTACAAAGGGTCTTCAAAACCGAAACTTTAAGAGCAACATGAAACCTCGCTCAAGATCAAACCTCACTGAGTTCCCTCTCCACACCACAAAACACTATTGTTCCTCAGCCCCAAAAGTCCCACAATAGAGCACACATCCCTGCAGACCAAAGAAAACGGCCTTGAAAGGCGGCCTCTCTTTGATCCTTACACGGGTAAATTCAAAATCTCATCTAATCAAGTTCTTAATTCAAAGAATGTCCTTGAGAAATTATGTTTGAGTGGTCGGAAAGGGCAATTAAGTAGAAGATCAGTGAACTACTCAAATTTAAAGGTATGAAGAACATAAGAGAGAGCTTCAACAAGCAGAGTGGAAAATTTTAATGTTTGGGATAATTGCTCTTGACTAATAAAGAAAAAAAGCCCTTTTCAGGTTATTTATGATGCTTAGCTACAAAACATCTTGAATATTCTAAAAACACTAATATCTGTAGCAAAGTGTTTCGCTGAAAGAAGCACAAAAAGGATTCCATAGGTTCTTTCAGAAACACTATAATCATGACCATTCCAAACATACTTTTAGCCTTTGTAATGCATTCAAGCCAATAAATTTGAACTCCTACTATTAGTCAGGAGTTGTACCTGAAGTCCAGCCCCGGCCAGAAACGCAAGTCTGATCTCTTTTGATTTAAATACATCCATGTAGCTTACGTTTTTCTTTTTATGCTTTTCTTCCTCTAGTTGAGAAGAAAGGTAGTCAATTTCATCTTCTAAACGAGGAAAATCATAAATTTTAGAGAGCACCGAAATGGCTTTGGATTTGTCATCCTGCAATTCATGAAATATGATGTTGACTAAATATGTGACAGAAAAGAACTGAACAAATTTAAAACAATAATTATATGCACCTTCATAAAAAGCCATCTTGGAGACTCTGGCAGACAAAGCATAAAAACAAATTGAATCACAGCTGGAACGCCTGAAACTCCCAGCATCCAACGCCAAGTTCCAGAGACCTGACCAAGCGTGTCACCACTTCAGAGAGTCAATATGACATTTCAAATTCCAAGAGAGAGAGCGTTGGACTAATTGTGCTAGAAAATAAGTTTTCCACATCCAGAACAAGGGATCATCAGGCCTTAATATTTTCTTTAGATTATAGAAGTATACTATAAGTCTATAATTCTCTGAAATTTTTAACTGGTTGATGCGAAGAAACCTAGCAAGATATTGTTCTAAAGGTATCTCGCTGATATAAGGATCAGAACCCATGGAAAGGTTCATTGGGATCCTTAATCGTCATAAGTTTAGTATCATCAACCGAATAATAAAGTTTGTTTCCTCAAATTTCCCCAACAAGACAAGTTTATGAGGAAATTTATGAGTAAAAAAAATCTGGTGGAATTGAAACATTTCAAGGTTAAAAGATCTAATTATAATTATAACTTTCAAAGAGTTTTAAAGTAAACATTAAAAAGGTTTACAAATTTCAACAGAGGATGTTAGTCTTCTAAAGTGCATTCAGAAAAAGGGGCAAAAGCTAGGAAGATTATCGGCAACTTAAAAAGGCTTCAGCCTTCAAGTTTTAAGTTTTCACAATCATCATTACCATCCCATATTGATAAATGAATGGAAGAAAAAGCAAGCAAATCATTTGAATGAAAACTAAAACTTTTGTACCTTCATTTTAAAAGAAAAAAGGAAAAGAAAAATGAGCACCCCAACTAGAAACCTTTTTTTTTATTTTTTCAAGAAAAGAATCTATGAAGGCAGGGTGATGGACAATTACAACTAAGAGAAAGAATGAAGCAGCTTAAGCTAGGCAAGAAAGAAAGGAACAGGTTCCTTCACATGTTACTCAGTTGAAATCTTAAATTAGCATCCTGAAATTCTATCTTGATGCCGCCTCTTCAAACTGCAAGATGAAAACCTTTCATTCCAGTAAATTGTAAGGTAATGAGCACCAATAGCACAAATTGTTTGGCAATGAACTACAAACTAAATTACTTATAACAGCATCGCTCAACAACAGCTTATACATCACGTAATGAATCAATGATAAAGGACACAGTTGTTCAAATATTGGTTTATGAACGAGTATTTTCATAACTGTTTTCTAGTTTTTGGAAATGTTTTGGTGAACTTAAGAGTTATGAATCAAACTTTATTTTTTTTTCTTAATTTGAATAAATAATAATCACAATTCAACATAGTGTGACCATATTAGTAAATAACCCTGCCCACACTTCTTATCCTAACATCCATTTTTCTCTTTTTTTTTTTTTTTTTGGATAAGAGACCATTTCGTTGAAAAATGAAATATCCAAAGTCAACAACATATATTCCAATAAGATGCAGATTTTTTTAAACCCAAATATTGAAGATATTTGAAAGTAACTATTGAATATGTAGCAGGCATTTGTAAAGTTCTCTTATATGAATAAAGAAGGTACAAAATGAAATTTTAGACATAAAACTCCATTTCCATAAATGCATAAAACTCCATTCCCATAAATGAAATTATTGCGCTCGTTTGAAGCATAATATGTAGTAAGTTTGATGGAGAAGGGTTATCATAAATAATGTGGGTATGGAGTTGGGAGTTAGAAAATATTCAGCGACTATTCCAGAAAATTGGAATTGGGAGAAAAAGAATGCTTTCAAATGTTTTCCCAAATTTATACTACTTTCATTAAATCAACATTAAAATCAGTTTAATTCGTATTACATGGAAAATCGAGACACAATCCTTGGTGTCTGGAATCAGTGCTGAAACAAAAATATTGTCCAAGCATTAGTGAATGCGTACAAGTATACAACTAAAAAGAATTCTCCCAAAGTTGAAAACCAATATTAATGAACCAACAAAACCTTACTATGTCCATCAAGAAAAATAAGTATAGCAAAGATCCCCAACATATACAAAGGCTGTTGACATAAACTTTAATTATAAAAAGGGGGCTAAATTTACACCAAGACATAGTCACATAGAAAGATACATAACTGACGTGTGTAGAGCTCTGTAGTCTTGTTTTTTGCCGTTGAAAATACATGTTGAGATTAATTATCATCACATCAATAAAAGAATATAAGAAAGATTTATTTACCAATCCACACCTCAAGAAGTCTGCAATTGCGGACATATTTACAAAGATACTCTCAAGAGCTACTCATGAACATCTGATATAAAAGGATATAAGGAAGATTTATTTACCAATCTCCAACTGCAGTTATGTTTTACAAAGGCACTTTCAAGAACTACTCATGAAAATCTGAAAACCAAATTAAGTCTTATAAATATATATCAATCAACTTGAAAAAAGAGGTGTTGAAGTTTAATCCAAGTTTTTCAATGGACCATTTTTTTCAACTTTATTTGACCAGTCAAATTCATTGCCACATATTTTTTTTACCTAGTCCTTCAACAGCCTCCTAATACCGAGCTTGTATGTTCACATATTTTTTCCTTTAGGTTTAGAGATTATTTTCCCTTCCTTTTTTGTTCTTCCACTCAAGTCTAATAATTTAGAGATGTGGAAACTCTTCAAAATATACAGAAAAACGCACTCCATTTTTTTCAAAAATTTTCATTAGTTAATTAAAATCTTCTGCAGATCTTCATGGTAATTCTAAGATGTCCCATATCTTGATTATGGCGTATGAAGCTCACATCTATAACAATAATTTTGATTTATTATGCTCCAGTTTATTTGAGGGGCCATTCCAACTATCTATCTAAGTTGACATGATTTGTACTGAACTTTTCTTGTTTTCCAATAATCTTTTTTTGTTTTCCAATAATCTTTTTGGTCATTCCAACAATTGGCAAGATCCATACAGAGCTGTTAGCAGAGAACAGGACAAAGATAGCTTCATGCCTTCATATAACACACAATCAAGCAAGTGCAAAAGCAGAAAAATACACTACAAATATTTCATTCAGAGTTAGTTTCATGATCATTAATCATAATTAGAAACGTTCTGCTAGATGCACCCATCAGGCCGTGTCTTTTACCATGTATATACATTTTTCTTTCTCAAAGAGAACAAAACTAAGTCATATCACACAACAAGAGACATCGAAATGAGATAAACCTAACCTGGGTAAATGCAAGATTTATGAGGTAGGAGAGAAACTGTCCAACAGTTATCATCAACACATTAGTGCTGACTAGTCCTCCTCTTATTTCAGATGGGGATGCTTCTGCAATGTATACTGGAGCTGTGACAGACGCCACACCCACGCCAATGCCAACTAGGAATCTTCCTGCTATAAGAATATATGGATCTGGAGCTGCAGCCATTACAGCAGCACCGAGTGCGAAGACAACATCAGCAAGGAGGGTTGCCTTCTTCCGTCCATGAACATCATTAATCCATCCCCCAGCAGCAGCTCCAACAATTGCACCAAGCAAAGCCATACTCACAATTGTTTCCTGCCATTTTTCTTAAATCAGGATTCCACTATAAAAAGAACCATGTATGAGGAAGAGGAACTAAAAAACCTGAGAGGATATTTGGTTCTTAGTTTTAATAAATGTGAGGACGGGAACTCTGAGTTTATCAAATCTGCATAAGGATTGTTTTGTACTTAGCTTCGTATAGTTAATGTTTGGTTCGTAGTTTCCAAAAAGAACCTAGAATCTTATTTCACCGGATAAGATTAGAAGCGAACTCCTAGTCGGCTAGTAGAAGGAGGATTGAAGGATTTCCCTACAGGCAATTCAGTAGCAAATGCATCAACTACGGGCGCCGAAGGTGCTTCTAATTCTGATGGTAATACATTTCATACATTTCCTGCATCTCCTGGAGCAGAAGTGCCCTTATGCTTACATTTATAATTTATAAGAGCTAGTATGCATTATAAAAGATAGATTTCACAAGTCAAAGTTAGTTAAACCTATGAACTTAATAAACCCATAGCCTGGGGTGAAGAAACCTACATACCAAATATAACTCTATCTTTGTAATCTCAAGTTACAAAACTAACTCGTGAACAAAACATCATCTGAGAGGAAGGGGTGTAGAGAGAGAGTGGAAAAGTGAGAAGAAAAAAAGGAAAAAGAGAAGACAAGAAGTTGATTTCCAGAATTCAGGATGTTTACCTGTAGGAAACTACTGTTTTTGACAGCTTCAAAATCATCTTTAATATAAAGAAGAGCTCCAGATATCACACCTGCATTCAGCATTCATTTCTAGCTCAGAATTGGAACCGAAGGAAGCTAATTAGAAAACCAGTAAAGTAGAAAACACGGAGGTAAACTGCAGATCCTATTCTAAATGCACTACAGATTCAACAAATGAGGCTTAATCCCATCTTTCTTCTTTTAATTATTATTTTGTATAAGAAACGTCGTCATATTACATGTCCCAATTGAAAGAAACAACAGCCAGGAAAGGGAATGAAAAATTTTGGTTGCATTGTAATAGTTAGACCTATGTTTGGGTGCACTTGTACATCAGAAAAGAGCCATTGAGTTTCAGAGTTCTATAACGGCGTCAGAAAAGCAACTAAATCAAAAGAGATTGATAAGAAGACCATCCTCATAAAAAGGGTCCTGCTGAAACACCCAGTATCTCTATCTAGTAGAGGATGAAGAGCGTCAAATATGCAAGAACAGACCATTCATCCATCAAAACTTGAAAAAAAAAAAAGGTAAATCAACATAAATGTGTACGACTTGCCTTGCACAAGAAATCATCTAATCAGAATAAAATTACAGATTCTTCGTGACAGATCATTACTTTGTAAGAAGAATTGGATAAACTGAAGGGGAGGAAAAGGTAAGAGCAGAAAATCGACGGTAACCAAAATTTCTACCATGTTAGACAAAAAAACTGGAACACAAAAAACCGATAGATTAAGACAACAAAAACAGTTGGTCGATTGAAGATTTCGTATATCACCTGTATCGTAGCCGAAGAGCAAGCCACCAATCCCAGCAACCACCGTCAATCCAAGCACGTAAGGATTCTTAAAATAATACATTTTCCTCTCAGGATAGATATCCAAGTACCCGGAGCTTCCGGGCTGTGATTCAAGCGTGAGTGTCATCCTTTGCAAAAACAGTCGAAATTCTGAGAATCCGGGTGAAATACAAGAAGAATAAAACCAATTTTAATCCAGAAAATTCGAGTATTGAAACGACCAATATGGAGAAATGGAGTTGCCCTGAAAACTAGAAATCAAGTTAATGGTTTCAGAAGGAGAATTGAAGGAAATTGGAAGAGAGGTTAAAAAAAATAAGCAAAATTGTGGGAGCTGAACGAAAACCCACCAAGATTAAAAGGGATTGGCGGTTGAATCGAACAGTGAGCCACAAAAAATCAGAAAATGAAAGAGGAGCAGTGATTAAAGGTAGATGATGAAATGGAAGAACATGAAGAATTCAGCTCCAAGCAAATTATAGCGACGGAATTAAAGAAATGAGTAAAAAAGGGATTTTTCAAGGGATCGGTTTCACTTTGAAGCCTCGGATCATTGAGTGTAAGTTTGAAACAGAAGCCAAGAAAATTTTCACGGCCAAACGAACAGAAAATTTCCTTCTTCCCTGTTTCTATCTCTCTCTCCAGATTAAAGCGAAGCCGAACCACCAGAAATATTGGAACATTGAACATCATTTTCAGCTTATATAACACCTCTGTCCAATTTAAATTATCCAAATCTATGATTAGTTTTTTTTTTTAAATAATAATAATAATAAATTATGTTTTTTTTTTCCTCAAATTTCATATGCATTTCTTACCTTCCTTATTGAACACATGAACTTTTAATCAAATTCTAAAAACAGTGAGAATTTTTTAGAAACTATTTTTAGTTTTAAAAAATTGGACTTGATTTTTAAGAATATTGATTATAAGTGAATAACAAAATAAATTGACGGAAAGTAATATTTGTAAGCTTAATTTTCAAAAATTGAAAACCAAATCAAATAATTACTAAACGAGACTTAAGATTTCTTGGAAGAAAACTTACATTTTTGTCTATAAATTTTTCATGTGTTTGGTTCTTAAGAGAGTGTTTGAGGTAAGAAGTTGGGTTGTTTAGCTAGCATGGAGAGTTCTTAAGTCTTAAGAAGTTGTCTTGTTATGAGGTCCAAAAGTAATGAATTAATAAGTTATGAAATTGATATTTTTTTAGTTATGGGACCTACAAACTCCTCGAGCCAAACATGTATAAGATTTCAAAATTTATTAGATTACGTTTGGGACATTGAGTTGGTTATTATAATTTGTGGTTATAATAGTACGTGGGTTATAATAACTAATCTCGTGCAAACTATTTTAGTGTTAATAAAGATAAGAGAAAATTAGTATGAAATAATAAACATCATAACAAAGAGAGATTTGATTGAAATAGTATTACATTAACTGTGAGTTATAGTATTTGGAAACATTAATAAGGCTGACAAGAGAAATAGTAAATTTTGAAGTTTCATTCGAAAAATGGAAAAAAGATTTTTAAATTATAAAAATAACAAAACGAATTTATATAATAGAAAATACTAATTAGTAAATGACAAAACTAACCTAAAACAATAAAATTAAGTACAAAAAAGGATGCAAATATACACTGTTTCAAAAACAACTTGAATACCACAAATACACTCTAATTAAACATTCTAAAAATGCTTCCAACTGCCTATAAAATGCGTGTATGCGAGGGAAGATGACGACCAAGCGGTGGGGATCACTAGAAACTTATAGATGTCTACATCGATGGACTTCTTCCAAGGTGAGAAAGAGCAAAGTTGATTGTACTAGTGAAGTTGTTGTTGGCACATGAGTATTTGAAGGAATTGCAACTACATGACGATGTGACTATTGGGCTCATGATTACGTTTGAAACCAAACCAGTTGTAAGGAGTTTCATCGCTTTCATTCCATGTGACCATTTTGCTCATAGAATCTTGAAAGACAACTTTAAATACTATCAATCCCATAATATCATTGTTGAAAACAATATATTCAAAGTAGAAGCAAAAGTAGGAAATATGTATGCGAGCAAAAAAGGTTGGCGACCTGGCAAGGGTGGTTGTCAAAAGCTAGCCAAGACGATGGAATTCAAGAAACGGGTACTAAACAACGATCGCAGACATGAGATTGAGAAGGAGAAAAAGAGATTTTGGATGACGGCTAAGTGAAGAAGATCGATGAAGAATATGAGATTTAGGATTTTTTGTTATCTTATTTTAATAATAATAATGATGATGATGATAAACTGAATAGAATATATATATACATGCACATGTTTTAAACATTTAAAGTTATTCCTATTTATATGTTTCTTTTTAAGTATAATTGAATTTGTAACAAACATTTAAACAAATCGAAAGTTAGTTAGATAAAATCAAATTTAATAGTAAAAGGTAAATTCAAATATAAACTGGAGAGAAAAATCCAGAAGTTTTTGTTTCTTGTGATTAATTCTATAAGTAGTTAAATAACATCTAATTTGATAATAAAATATAAATTCAAATATAATTCAGGGGAGAAACATCAAGAAAGGAGCTCGTTTAACATTGTATTTGTAACTCTATCAACCATAAAACTTACAAAAAGAAGCATAAATCATTATAGAGGCATAGCAAAAAAGTAAGATTGCAAATGTTAATACTTATTTGTTTGTCAAAAAGAAAAATTAATGATATAATAATATGATAAGATGATAATGAATAAAAGGTGATTAAAAAATACAAGAAATGGTAAAATTTAAATTAAACATACTATTTGTTAGATGATAATATATAAATTATTAAGTAAAATCCTAATCTGGATAAAAAAAAATTAATCCAAATTTAGAATAATAAAAAGCGAATAAGATAATGTAAAATCTAAAGATATATTATAAATTAAAATCAAAATGGTGACAGGCAAATTAAAGATTGATTAATTATGAATATTTTCAAAAAGTGGTTAAATCAAATCAAAATAGATATGAAACCGTCAATTCAAATTTTAAAATGGGAGAAAAATTTGACACCTTTATCTCGTGAATCCGTAGGTTGAAGTCTCATACCTGATGATTCTATTTACATTGTATTTCTATTGAGAATTGATACACGGTCTCTATATTGTGTTTTTCAATTACACAGCACCCGAAAAAATTGTTAATCAACCATATCAAGGACAATTTGGAGATTAAAAAATATATATATTATGTACGCAACATACTTTTGCCAAAAATCTTATTATTTCCATTTTTTGACAAAAATAAAAAGACACCTCCAATTTTACTGGAAAATTAAAAGGATATTGTACTTTTAGAAACTATTTAGGAAAATATTGTTGTTTTCAAACTATTTGTAAAAATATTGTTGTTTTAAATAAGTAGTTTCTTTTTTTTTTAGGAAAATATTGTTGTTTTCAAACGGATTCTGTCATCTCAGCAAGTCTGACTAAATAACGAGCTAATGAATCTCCTTCTTTTTGTCACTGAACTTCCCAATCAAATTTGAGAGCGAGATTATGAGAGATAGTGAGAGTGTGAGAGAGCAAGATTTTGAGCGAGAGCGAGAATACCATACAAATTTTCCTTTTTTTTTTCCTTTTTAATTATTACACATTCCACCTTCCTCACATCAATAAAGTAATGAGATTATGAGTTCGCTCCCAGAAATATAGTCATCCCCACTCCCTCACATCAATCCCACAAGCCTCCATCTAATTCGAAATGATAACAAAATGCATAGGTTGTTAGAAGCAGCTCGAGTACGCAGATACATATAGTATACCATCTCATTACTTTATTTCCTCTATGAGGGAAAAAGAAAAGTAATAAACCTGCAATCTCGAGGGTGGATGTGTGTCGAAACTTCAACCTTCGACAACCTAAGCGAGATTCGCGAGATTTCCCTTGTCGAGGGTTGAAGTTTCGGTTTATGTATTGTTTCCAAGTTTTTCTTTGTTCGTCGAGTTTTCAACGTTCAACCTCCACATTAGTCGAGTTCTCAACGTTCGACCTCTAGCCTCGAATTCCCAAAACAACAATATTTCTCTAATAAGTTTCAAAACAACAATATTTCTCTAATAAGTTTTGAAAACAACAATATTAATATTAAAAGTCCATTTTAAACTTAACTTTTAAAACTAAAGTACTGAGAGTATTTCAACACCATAAAGATGAATCATATATATTGTTGAATACTCATAAACTAAAAAGGCAGTGGTCCGTTTGGTTGTTTGATTGAGAATCCGAATTCTATTTTTAAAAATTGATATTAGAATTATGTGATTCAAACGGTGTAAATTCTGAAAATAATATTTTTTATGTTTTCATTGTATCACAATTTTGTAATTATAAATTTTAAAAGGAAGAATTATATTAAATAGAAAAAAAAAATTGGAAAATATAGTATGTCAAATTATAAACTCATTTCATTTTTAAAAATATATATATTATGTAATGCACTATAACCTATATAATATTATAAAATAATAATTAATAATTTTTTAACATAAAACATTATATAAATAAATTAATAATAATTTATAATCAACTAATATTAATTGGATAATTACAACTAGCTTTATGATTTATAAATATAGTATCAATCCCATTTAAAAATAATTTTTAAAGTTATAGAATCCAATTTTTGAATCTATTACTAAAAAACATATTTGAAAATATAAAATACAACTTTATTTTTATTAAATCAATTTGTTTTCAAATTTATGCTTTCAAATTTCCTACCAAAGAGACCCTAATATAAGTTTCCTTTCTTTTATTTATTTGTCCAAACAATTTAAAGAAATGTGATACGTTTTCCTTTCTTTTATTTATTTATTATTAAAAAAATTCAGATAAATGTGACACGTGTTTACGATGACTTTTATCACATGACATCCACCCTCAATTTTTAGGGCAAATATTAACTTATACTCCTAAAATTTAGGTATTGTAACAATTTAAATCTTAAACGAACCATTGTATCAATTTAAATTTTGAGGACTATATCAATTTAAACTTGAAACTAATAATTGTATCAATTTAAACCTTGAACTTTTATAAGTGTATGAATTTAAACCATGAACTTTCATAATTGTATCAACTTAAACCCTTCATTATGTTTTATCTGAATACACTTATCCATCTTCAAGGTTTAAATTGATATATTTATGAAAGTTCAAGATTTAAATTGATACACTTGTGAAAGTTTTTGGTTTAATTGATATAGATATTAGTTTGGGGTTTAAATTGATATAAATTCCAAAATTCAGGAATTATATTGATACAACTCTGATAGTTTAAGATTTAAATTGATAAAATTCTTAATTTATGGTTTAAATTTCTAGAAACTCTAAAGTTCGAGAATATAAATTGATAATTGTCTCAATTTTCAATAGAGTAATTGATGGTGTGTCATGTATTATAAAGATGTTCAAATTTGATAATTCTTAAGAATAAAAAAACATTCAAAAGTTTAAAGGTGTGAAATGGAGACAAAGTTGACAAGTTTGAATGGGATATATTGTAAGATAAAATGACAATATTAGATGAGGTGACTAGTTTTGTTTACCAATTTTTTTTTCTAATATGATTTTAATTAGGCAAAAGGTAACCATTGATTTTAGCACTTAAAATACGCAAACGATATGGTTTGAAAGAGCCATTAACTCTGAAAGCCAAGTTACACGATAATCATGAATTAAGGGACACTCCAATGTATCTCGCACAACACAATGTACAATTTAAGGTATGTGAGAGACTATATATTTGATATATATGGATAGAAAAATTGAACCTCTATTCTCAAGATTAAGAACATGAGCTTTACGGCAGTTGAAGTTGAGCTATGCTCTTTTTTTACATAGGATTAGAAAATATTTAGCTCACATGTTGGTGGGAGACGAATAAAATATTCATCTGATTTTGTTTGGTGAGGTAACAAGGAAGATGGAAAAAATAGCTTGACTATATTTAAGACAACAAAGTTTAAAATGTTGATGTCAATAAAAATATCAAGGTTTCAATTTTAGGATAATAAAAAATATTGAGATTAAATATTGATGTAGATAAATATTTAGGAAAAAAAATCTAAAAACAAAAAATAAAAAAGTTAGTAACTAATATTGTACATTTTTCAAACAAATGTTTATCATTTATATTTTATTCAATATTTTATTATTTTTTTTAATATGTTTTAGTATTTTGTATATTTTTTTAATGATATAATGGAAATGTTGATTCAACCCTCATATTCATGTTGAGTACATGTGAATGTAGAAATATAGATGAAATGTTGGCATGTCAATGAAAATTTAATACCATAAAATGAGTTTAAAATTTAAAAATTAAACCATTAAACCTATATCAAAATAGTGAATAGTGGTTACTTCAATAACACTAAGGGTGTGTTTGGTGTGTGATAAAAGTAGAGAGTTGAGTTGGTAATTATTATCTGGAGAGTTAAATTATCTGAAGAGTTAAATTATTTATGTTTATTTGTAAAGTTGAGTTGAGTTGGTAATCATTGCCTGTGTTTGTTGTGCAGAGTTGAATTGAGTTGAGTTGAAGGATCTGATGCAGTTTTTTGTGAATGAGATTAGTTCTATTTTTTTCTGTTTGTTTTTTATTTCATTCTTTTATTTATTTAGTTTATGTTTTGCTATTGTTGATTAATTTTCAAATATACACGTATTTTCTCAAATCATTTATGACATAAACTGAGCAATCTCAATTTTTTTTTCTCAATTTGTAGAACATAATAGATTATTTTTCATATATTCTTTTCAAAAAGTGTAATAATTCTAATTCTCTTCAATTTGTAAAACATAACAACAAAATACATTTCATATTGCTACTCAATTAATTAGTATATTGTATATTGTATGTATATATATTGAATGTATGTATATATATAGAAGGTAATTATCCCAATTACTAATTGGTATATTGTATGTATATATATTGAATCTTACTAACTTAACATTAATTATTTCACATATCATATTGTTTATTTTTATATGATAAGGATAGTATATTTGGAATTGAAATTGTATATAGGATAGTTACCTTTCATTTGATTATGATGGTGAGAATGTGATGGAGTACAGTAACATTTTTCATAAGATCACAAAAATAATATAAAGTGACCGAATATGTGGCCGTTTCCTAAAAAAAATTCACAAAATATATGTTCTTTTTCATATTTATAATATAACATAGCGAGGGCCTCAGATAGAACATAACATAAGATAAGATCGGTCCTTGGAAGAAATCCAACAAAAACAATGAACCAAATCATCATATCAAATTTTTGTAAAGTGATGTTCCAAAGGTTTGACGATAAAAAAAAAAAAAAAAAAAAAACAGATATGGGGAGAATCCAAATGGCGAAGATGAGGGAAGAGAGGAGAAAATGAAAATATCACTGATTTTTATGGTTAGTTTTGAGTGGGTAAAAAGGTGGTTTTAATAATCCACCGTTTTTCTTTATGGGCATAACAAATATGGGTAATAAATACCCACCCAACCCAACAACTTATACCCATTTATCAAACACCCCTAAAAGTCATTGTTAGGGGTGTTCAAATGACTTGATAATCTGAACAATCTAGATAACCCAACCGAGTCCGGTTTATACTTTTAACAATTCGGGTTGACCCAACCGAATTTCCAATATTATTAAAATATATTGTACATAAGTTTAAGTATTTTAAGTTAATAAAAAATAAATAACTCGACAACCCAACTCAACCAAATCCAAATTTTAAGGGTTGGGGAGTTGAGTTGGTTGGAGACTCTGGTCATTCGGGTAGTCAATCTAATCAACTCGAATTTTTGAATTGATTTAAAAAACCCTCCAACCCAATCCAACCTATGTATATCTCTAGTTATCGTTCCTTTCCCATAACTTTTATATTATTCGATTAATTATCTAAAAAAATACCATTGAATTGTGAAATAATTATTGAAATGATAAATTTTTACTTGGTTCCTTTTTTGCCCATACAAGAAAAATTTCAAACTTTAAAGATTTAGTCCCATTTAGTAACCATTTTGTTTTTTGTTTTTGTTTTTGAAAATTAAGTCTATGGTTACTACTTTTATCTCCAAATTTCTTCCTTTGTTATCTACTTTTCACCAATGATTTAAAAAATAAAGCCAAATTTTGAGAACTAAAAAAAGTAGCTTTCAAAAAGTTGTTTATATCTTTGGAATTTGGCTTAGAATTGAACCATTATGTTAAAAATATGTAAATCATGGTAAGAAATGTGAATGATATAGACTTAATTTTCAATAAAATAAAATAAAATAAAATGGTACCAAGCGGGGCCTTAACTTTTCAAAACAATTTAACCATTGTTATATTCGTGTAAGATTTAAAATGTGGATGTTGACGAAAATGTGGATGTCTCAATTTTACATAAATATTATTAGAAATATTGATAAAATGTCGATCAATATTGATAAATATTTGCAGAAAAATTATAGGAAAATTCTTATAAATTGAAAAATCCTAAAAATATTTACACTTTATAGCAAAAAGTTCCTTTTAGAACTTTTTGTTATGAAGTATAAATATTTTTAAATATTTTTATATTTAAAAAGACCCAAAAATTATAATAACAAAACATTCAAATAAATTATTTAACTTAATAAATAAATATTACATGTTTTTTTTATACCAATTAAAATGTTTATACGAGTGACATTTAGTTACTTGTTTTTTATATTTAAAAATTTCAGAACTTTCCTAAATAGAAATAATGTCAAACTATTTATAGAAATAACAAAAAAAAAAAAAAAAATACTAGTAGACATTGAAAGAATTCTATCCGCCTCTATCTAAGAAAGATTAAAATTTTGCTATTTTGTGTAAATAATTTTCCTTATCTTTCTATTTTTGAAAATCTTCCTAAATTTTTTTTCGATATAATAAAAATATCAATTCATTTTATAAAATCTATAAAAATATAAAAATATTGATAAAATATAAAAATATCAATCCATTGTTATATTCGTGAAACCACGTGAGACGAAAATTTAATACCGTGTATTTGTATTTGTTGTAAATATATTTAACAAAGAATAACTGTAGAAAAGGATAAAACTGTCATGGAGGAGCTTGTGTTTGCAAATTAAATCAGGACAGCACAGAGTGCCAATTTGGATAAGAATCAAAATCATTTTCCCTCCCATCCTCCTTTGATGGGAGATTTTGTTCTATTTGATGGTTTTATATATTTTAGTTAAAATACAAATTTAATCCATTTGTTTATTTAGTTTTTAAACTAATAAAATATAAATTTGATATTTGGATTTTTAATTTTTCTTTCATATATGGTTCTATTAAACATAAATGAAAAGTTTAGAGTTCTATTAGATACAAACTTTAAATTTATATAGAATAGAATAATTGATTTTTAAAATCTTTGAATTTTCAGAAACTTATCAGACATAAAATTGAAAGTCGAATGACATATTTAGATTTGAAATTCAAAGTTTGAGCTAAATAAATACCAATCTTAGAATTTGAAGACTAAAATTATAATTTAACAAAATATTAGTGAGGTTTGAGATGGTTAGAAGGACAAAAAGTAATGTATTTCTCAATTTTTTCATAGACTTTGTGATCAGAAAATGATTCTAATTCATATAGTTTGGTAGTTCAAAGTTGGAGATTTGATTTCATCCCATCATGACATAGGTAAAAAAAAAGTTAATTTACTTAAAAACATTTTTGTTTCAAAAGTTATTTTTAACTAAAGTTGTCCATAAATTTTGATGATGATATTTATTTAGTTTTTAAATTACAGTCAATATTTTAAGTAAAGTTAAAATAAAAAAGAAAAAAATTAAATAGAAAATTTCATATTCGAGATCAAATATTTAAAACATAAAAGGTCTAAGTATAACTTCATAACTAGAAGAATGTTCAAAACTCTACACCTATTATTGTCTAAAAAAACTCTACGACTACTCCATAATAATTGACATACTCTTCATTCTTTGAGATCAGAAGTTCAATCGTCATTCTCGCAATTGTTATACTGAAACAACTCCATTGTTGGTCACATTTTTAATTTGGAGATAGGCATTATTATTATTATTATTATATTTAATACAATAAGAGTAATATAGACAACAAATTCATTAATCTTCCAAATACTTTATGCCTTAATTTTTTCCTTTGGACTAAAGTTGTTCATTTAAGCTTTGGACTGGAATCCTACTCTAAACGAGGTAGGCAATCTCTAATTATTTAGGAAATAAGGGAGGAAGTGGAGAGAATATTCTTCCTATTGGGTAAATGGGGATGGAGACGGGATTATATATTCCCTTCCCATTTCATATATATATATATATATATACCTAAAAAAGTTGAGATTATAATATATAGTTGGAATATTCTGACTTTAATCTATAGAAAGAATGAAAATTAAACATTTTAAATATATCTATGTCGTGAGAAATTTAACTATTTTTAATAATGATTTAAGTTAATTAATTTTTTTTAAGAAAAAACAAATGGAAAAAAAATTTCAAATAGTAATTCGATCTCGTGAATTTTCTGCACATCTCGATTCTTATAAAAAATTTTGTAGAAACGAAAAATAAAGTGCATATCGAAGATAAAAATAGAAGTCATCCCAACTCCATCCCACCTTCTACATACTCAAGCATGGCTAGACATTATTGCCTTACCCAATTTCGAATTCCGGTTTGGAACCCAATTGTCGAAAAAGCCAAATCAAAATGACGTGTCAGATGGAAAATATTGTGATAATTCTCAAGAGTTATTTAAAAAGAAAAATATGTGGTTGATATACTTTCGAGTCATTTATCAGTTGGACTTTAATTTCCTTGTATTTAGTTTTAATATTTTCCTTTTCTTTTTATTATTATTATTTTTTCTTTATAAAAAGTATGTGGTTGATGATAATCCGATAAGATTAAGAACATGGTCGAAAGAAAGCAAATGTCACAATATTATTAGGATCATTACTCCTATGTCACTGTTCAAAGCTTCTTTATTTTTCTTTATTATTAATAGTATAATTATTCTTTTCTGAAAATTTTTATATAAAATATTCGTGATTTGATTATATTCTGGGTTATCATCATTGGATAATTGACTAACTTTATAATATTCTCTCTTAAAACTTTAATTTAAATTTCAAGCCTTATCACATATGCCATTACTTATTATTATCATCATTATTTTATTACAAGGGTAGATAGACCAATATCATACTTAAACCTTTCAAACAAACCAATATTTCAAGTTAGTTGAGAGTTTATATTCCAACCAAACACCTCATATAAACTCAAATTGTCTATATCCAATTAGTTAGTTTTAATTTAGTTTCATGATCTTAGTTTTAACTATATCTCCCTCTATTTTTACCGATTTTAATTTGATTCTTAGTAGGAGTGTTCATATGACTCGACAATCTGAACAATCAAGATTATCCAACATATTAAGAGATGAGTTGGATTAATTTTGTTCTTGAATTGTGTTCAGTTAAACTTTTTCTATTTTCATCGGATTGGGTTGGGTAGCAGGTTGACTAAAAAAAATATTTGGGTTGACCCAACCCAACCCGAATTATATATATATAGTTTGATTAATTTAGTGATTTTTTTTAGTAATTTCTTTTAAAATTGTTATGATGGTTATCTTTATTTAAAGTTTATAATAAATATCATAAATATTTGGTATTTAATATTTGAATTTTATGAAATTTTAGTTATTAATCACGTGTTGTAGATAAATTTATATATTTTTAATCGAAAAGAAAAAATAAACTATAACTCGACAATCCAACCCAATCCAACCCGAATTTTAAAGGTCGAGTTGGGTTGGGTTGAAGACTTTATTGAAGTCTTTTGGGTTGTCAACCCAATTAATCTAAATTTTCAAGTTAGTCTAAAAAAATACTCTCAACCCAATCCAACCCAACCTAACCCCTAATTCCTAACTCTTTTCAATTATCTTTTACCCTCTAAAAAAACTAACATATTCTTTCTATTTCTAACTAATCTAGCATTCAACCGTAATATAGTGAAGTCAAATGAATACTACTAATCAAATAGAAAATATTACACCATGGCCACAAATGTGTCATAAAAAATAAATGTGATCTTAATAGTGATTATAAGATCAAACCAATTGAAGCTTTCATGGGTTAGCAATTTAAACTTACATGTGGACAAGTCTATATTAGTTATCGTTGTCTTGAGACTTCTTCATATCATTAAGCTAGTTTTATATCCTTTTCTTGAACTAAAGATATCCTACTATTGATTTTTGTTGAAGTTTGTGTCATAAAATCTCATATAATAAATGTATTGTTTTATAATTACTACCTACTAACCTCTGCCTACTAACCCGCTTAATTAAAAAGAGATGTGACATTAGCAAGGAGATGTGACAGCAGTAGTTACCAACCCTACATGACATTAATAAAATCTCATATAATTACAAATCTCATATAATTTTATAAATTATAAAATCTCATAAATTTTATAATTATATCATTATTAAAGAGATGTGACAGCAGTAGTTACCAACCCTCTTGTCGGTACTTACTGCCTACTAACCTGCTTAACGTGACTTAGAACCTTGAAATGCATATATATATCTATATATACACTCAATCATCAACTTAAGACAAATGAAAATTATTAACAGAGTTCTACATTACTCTTCAATAATACAACTATACTTTACATAAGTAGTAAGCCCAACACAATCCACTAGTCCCTACATGACATAATACATGTGTACTGCTTTATACATAACCCTCACTTAGACTTTCTAACATTTTGGTCTTGAGTGGTAGAGCAACATTAGAGTCGTCTTCTGGGGAATGACCGCTACCTGTGGAGAAGACATTTAAACAGCGTGAGCTAGAAGCCCAGTGAGTGACTAACCTTTGAAACATAAAAGACATACATATCAATCATGCTTAACAAAGAGATCATGAACTGAAAAGCGTAGCTGAAAACTGAGAAAATAGTCAAACATGTAATTACATAAAACTTCTCTACCAGAATTTAAGCATAACATAGGCATCATAGACATCAGCTCTGGTAGGCCCTTAGGCCTCAGCTTCCACATTAAATATCTTTACAAGAGAGCGATTCCTCTAGTCTGCTCTTGAGCGTAACCTTACTGAACCTCAACTTGTTTGGGGGAAGGACCCTCCGTAGGGTTGGCAATGGGGCCGGGGGGGGGGGGGGGGAGCGTCCCCCATCCCTGACCCTGCGGGGGTAATTTTTCCCCATCCCTTCCCCCGTTGGGGAAACAGGGTTCCCATGGGGCCCCATTTCCTGTTTCCCCGCGGGGATTCTCCATGAGATTCCTCGTGCAGATTCTCTGTGGGGATTCCCCGCGAGGATTCCCCATTCTTTTTTAATTAAAATTTGATTTTAATTAAATTTTGATTAAATGATGACACGCAGAAATGCATGACATATTTGGCCTTTTACTTAGAATTATGAAGGTTGCTAGGCAGAATATACGTCGATTGTGATAAGAATTCACAAGAATATGAGCTTGCGTTGATCAGCATGTCGAATCTCAGCTAACCCATTATTTTGCGTTAATTATGCGTTCAATGTTCTATTTTTGTAGCCAATGCAGGAAATGAACGAAAACGTGAAAACCGGACCATCACATAGACGACTGCATGTGGAGAAACATTCTATCGCAAGGAAAACGCATCAATCAACACATGGATGTTGTGGTAATTAGCCGTATGCATCCATCGCATGGGATTTGCGGTCGTCAAGCGATTGCAGTCATCTTGTAGAGTTGCTGTGTTAAGCAAATGTGGCCATTGAGTGATTGCGGCTACATGACAACGCATTCTAATGGGATCAATGTAAGGTAGGTGGAATGAACGCATCAATGCATCTACCTTGAGAAAATCCAAAGCTGATGTTGACATTTCACCTACCACGCCGTTAGTGGCAAAGGTTCAGAAAAGGACTAATGCGCTGAACGTCAGACTCAGAGCAATCCAATTAATGCTGTCGGCGACCCAAGCTCTATTTTATAGAAGCCGATGAGCTGAAATTCATTTTATCCAGGGTTTTCGCCTAAGGTTCGCCTATGACGGATCCTTGTGATCCAGACAAACACGTGAGAAGACGGCTGAGAGTTCTTCACCCCCTTCATCCATTCCGAGTGACAACTGGAGCCTTTGACCGGAGTTAGATCTCGAGAGAGTCAGCTCCTCCGCCCATCCATGGCACCATCGGCAGCCTTGACGCACATCCGCTGGAAGTAAATCTTTGCTTCCAGCCGATCATCTTTTTTCCTTTCCTTTCTCATATTGTATTGTATAACATTTTGGAATTAAGAAATCAATACAATCTGTTTTCAATGCATTTCTCTATTCCTTCGACTCTATCTTCACTTCTTGCTTAGCATCTTACTTTCATTACAACATTTAGTGGGATTGCCTAGGTATTGCATACTTAGTCATGTGGATTAGGGATATGAAGCACGTAGTAAACTACCGAGAGGTATACGTTGCACGATTATGTGAGTAATCTTAAGATTACTTACATACTCGCGCAACGCATACCCAAGCAATCCCACTAAGTGTTGCAATGAAAGTAAGATGTTAAGCAAGAAGATGGAGATGGAGTCAAAGGAATAGAGAAATGCATTGAAAACATATTGTATTGATTTCTTAATTCCAAAATGTTATACAATACAATATAAGAAAAGAAAGGAAAAGAGATGACCGGCTGGAAGCAAAGATTTGCTTCCAGCAGATGTGCATCAAGGCTGCCGATGGTGCCATGGATGGGCGGAGAAGCTGACTCTCTCGAGATCTAACTCCAGTCATCACTTGGAATGGATGAAGGAGGTGAAGAACTCTCAGCCGTCTTCTCACACATTTTTCTGGATCGCAAGGATCCGCCATAGGCGAACCTTAGGTGAAAACTTTGGATAAAATGAATTTCAGCTCATCGGCTTCTATTTATAGAGCTTGAGTCACCGACAACATTAATTGGACTGCTTTGAGTCTAACGTTTGGCGTGTTAGTCCTTTTCTGAACCTCTGCCACTAACGACATGGTAGGTGAAATGTCAACATCAGCTTTGGATTTTCTCGAGGTAGATGCGTTGATGCGTTCATTCCACCTACCTTGCGTTGATCCCATTAGAATGCATTGTCACGTAGCCGCAATCACTCAATGGCCGCATTCGCTTAACACCACAACTCTAAATGATGACCGTAATCGCTTGACGAGCGCAACTCCCATGCGATGGACGCATACGGCTAATTACCGCAGCATCCATGCGTTGATCGATGCGTTTTCCTTGCGATGGAGTGTTTCTCCACATGCGGTCATCTATGCGATGGTCTGGTTTCCACGTTTGCGTTCATTTCCTGCATTGGCTACAAAAATAGAACATTGAACGCATAATTAACACAAAATAATGGGTTAGCTAAGATTCGACATGCTGATCGACGCAAGCTCATATTCTTGTGAATTCCTATCATGATCGACACATATTCTGCCTAACAACCTTCATAATTCTAAGTAAAAGACCTAAGATGTCATGCATTTCTGCATGTCATCATTAACCCACAAAAAATCCATTAAATAAGTTTATCGAATTCCTCATTTTTTAATTCAAGTGATTTTATTTGAAATTTGACTAGTGCACAACATCTTATACATTCAAATAAACACAATTTAAAAACTAACAAATCCATTAAATAAGTTTACAACTTAAAATTCAATAAAGTTCAAATAAAGAAGTCAATTAAAGACAAACGTCTTATACATCCAAATAAGTTTACAACTTAAAATTCAATAAAGCTCGTTTTTCTCTCTTCAACGATGACTTCACAATCAAATTTTTCTCCTTTCTTGGCATCATCCCTGTTGGATTTTATATCCTAAAACTCGTAGTTTGTAAATTGATAAACATATTCTGTTTTGTTTTTCGATAAAATTGTTATTGAAATTGTAATCTTGAATCCAATAAACTAAGGTCCTGAGGCTATTTAATGTAGTTTGAACTTTATGTAGTGACATAAATGTGGATCAAGTTCAAATATATAGCCAAAATAGTCTATAGTATAGGGATAAGGTTGGGCGCCTTGTTCTAGGGACACTATGGATGCGGCCCACTTGTAGTTAGTACAAACGATGTGATCCTGAATCGTTCATATAGAGATATGTGAGTGGGGGCATCCTATGTAAAGAGTTTACATAAGACTGAACCATGAAATAGTCACTTTTTACGTTCTAAATGTCGTTTTATGTATAAAACTGACTATTTCGTTAATTGATGACCTAGGTAACTTAATCTTAATCCTGAGCTAACTATGTACTCCTGTTCACTCGGAATTATCCTTAGATCTGCATAGGTGAGGGCAGCTCATTATCGCTGGCCCAATAAGCCTCCCATTTCAGGAGTAAGATCAGGTGGATAGCTGGGAACATAGGGTGTAAGACGAAATTCACTCCTACCCATTATAGGGATAGTAGATAGGTTGTTCCCTTTAGTACTGAATCCAGGTCTTGAACAAGGGGCTCCACCCTCTCCTTGGCCCCAGAGGAGTTCAGTTTATAGGTTGGACCTTAAACCAATTGTTCATTAGAGGATCAGTGGAACTTAAAAAACAAGATGTAGTCTTGGGGGTAAAACGGTTTTTATGACCCAGCTGAGATTACGAAAAACCTGTGAAGGATTAGCTTACTAATCATGGTTATATCATATGGACACAAATATATCTATAGCGAGGGGAGTGCAACTACGGGACTATAGTGGAATGACCCGTGAGTTAACGAATGTTGATTAACTTTGTCTAAAAGAGTTTTAGCCAGCTAATCTCGGATCGTTGGAGCCCATGATCTATAGGTCCATTAGGTTCCTCTACTAGCTCATATGGAATAAACTTAGAACAGTATGATAGAATAATTCGAATTGTTCGAATTAGGTGAAGAGAGAGAAACTGACAAGTATATGTGATATAGTGGTCGATTTTTCAGTTTAGAGATACATCTTTAATATTTAAATGTGATTTAAATATCAAGAATATGAATACATTCATATTCGGAAGCTCGGCAATAATGGAAATGGTCAAAGATGTAAAAAGTCAAAGAGTTGACTTTTGACTTTGAAAAGTCAAACTTTGACCGATCTTATATTCAAATGTGATTTAAATTTAGAGAAAATGAATGTGGATTCATGCTCGGGAGGTCAAAATTAGTCAACAGGGAAAAAATCATAAAAAGTCAAAATGTTGACTTTTTGATCAAAGTTTGACTTTGACAAAATGACTATTTTGCCCTTTGACTAAAGTTAGTGGGAAAATTCAAACTTTTGTTGGATAATTCCACTAACAAAATAGTGGGCTAAGTGTTGGCTTATAGTGGAGACATTAAGCCCACTTAGATAGTGGATTTTAGGTGTTGGATTTTTATGAATTTGTTTCATGTAATTTTGCATGGTCTTTTTCTATAAATATGGGCTTTTCAATTTGGATTAAAATTTTTTGCCACTTTTGCCAAAATAGTTTTCAAAATTGGGCTGAAAAATAAAAACCCAAACCCAACCCAAAATTTATCTCCTATTTTTCATCTCTTTCTCTCTTTTGATTTCTTCATCCATTGGGTCCCACAACCCGCTTCTGAGTCTAGAGGATAGTAGGTCAGCTCTAGTGGTGGTCCGTTCTTGTTCGGGTGGAGATGGAAACGTTTCGGGAGCTTCAAAGGTAATTTCTTCAAAAAACCCTAATTAATTAAGTAGGCTTGCATGCTATTTTCCTTTTAATTAAAAGCAATTAGAGTGTAATTAGATCCTTATTCCGCTGCGTATGTCTCATGTTCCATCATGTGGTATCTAAGATGAAGACAGTTGATGAATAGAAAGTGAGAACAGATAAGGAAAGCGTGTCAATGTCTTGACACGGATCCCGATCGGAGACGATGTGCTTGCCGGCGTGTAGTAGGAATGTAGTGAAGAACTTCCTTCTCAGGCTTGTTTTCCAGGTAGAAGTGATCTTTGCACAGAGCTTCTCTTCGGGAATGGGAATGAATTTCTTGTTCTTGAGACTTCCCTTTCGGTCTTGTCTTGTCTTTCTCCTCAGATTTTCTCTAAGTTGTCTCTTCAGACCAGCCTCCTTTCTTTGAATTTGATGTAGCTATTTATAGACCTTGGCACCTCCTGTGTTAGTAGTCCTGCTCTGAAAAGCTGCTTTTTCCTGCCATGGCTTAGTGGGAATATCCGCTCTGCTCCACATTCAATTTGTCAGATTGTACAACAAAAAAGCTGTACAATTTCAGAAGTCCTTGTGAATGCATCGCTCTTTCATCTTTGATCGATCACCGCATGTGGTGAAATTGCGTTGATCTTGTTATGATTGCCACATGGGGTGCAAATGCGTTGATCGTTTGCATCCATGATTGATCATCGCATGCGCTGCAATTGCATTGTTCTTACTTTGTTCTTGAACGATTGCTGCATGCGGTGATAATGCGTTGTTCTTTCTTTATCCTCGAGTGGTTGTCGCATGCGGTGACTTGTTTCTTGCAAAAAAAAAAAAGAATTGGACATTCCATTTTGCCATCGCAATGGGGTTAGCGGGTGTGCTTACAAGACTTTACAACTTTTGCATTTCTAAGCCAATTTCTATACGGTCGACACAACTTTTTCCTTCTTTTTGCCACATAATCTAAATAAAACGACATAAATAACTTGTATTTCTACAAGTTATCAATGGTCTTTCGATAGTGCCTCATACGGTGCCATTCCTATACTCGAATGGTAATTGTTGTTATACGCAAATTCGATCAATGACAGATGCGTATCCCAACTGCCCTTGAATTGCAATACACATGCTCTCTGCATGTCCTCTAGTGTCTGAATCGTCCGTTCAGACTGACCATTCGTCCGTGGATGGAAAGCTATACTGAAATATAACTTGGTACCCATAGCTTTCTATAAGCTAGGCCAAAACTTCGATGTAAACTGTAACTTAGAAATTGATCTTATGTCACACAACGCATGGATGCATATGATGCAAGGTTCAAGTCCATGTGATATTACTTCTAGATATGCGTTAATTAACAATGTTCTTGTAGTATGCTGTGCATTGTCACAAGTTTCCTTGCGTTGAAACCAAGTATAATTTCACTGCAAGTTTCTCGGTGTGATCCGAGATCGAACACAGGGACTGTTTGAGGTTATTGTGTTATACTTGTGATACATGCGACCAAGGGTTTTCAATTAATAAAAGTTGTTGTGTACAAAAATATAAACATGGGATAAAGTAAAGTAAAGTGGTAAAGATGCGATAATAAAATAAATTGCGTTAAATAAATCTAAGCTAAGATGATACAAGATATAGGTTTCATGATACAAGATACTGAGGTCAAGGCTGGTTGTGAAGATTATGCAAAGATCGTGTAATGCAGTGACAAGTCTTATGTACGAAGCAGAAACAGAAAAGATAATTAATACAAACATCGCAAGTTTCCTAATTGCGCTAAAGATATAAGTACGGTTCCGCTTTTCCCAAGGCGTACACCTCTCGGTGATCGGCCGCGCTCCCATATCTCTGTGGTGAAATAGGGACAAACGTAATGAACGCAAGGTTGCTTCCATCTCTGGAAGTACTTCTCGCTTTAGTTAACGCATTCTTTTAACCTTCTCTCGACAGATCAGAATGACATCTTCACTTCTGCTCTCACAGGTGAATATGCCATCTAGCATGCTTTAGCTAAACATTCTAATTTCTTTAGTACAGAGTAAGTTACTTGTTTAATTCATATTAATTACCAAGGGATTAAGAAGACTTTATGAAGAAAGCGATAAACGGAGGAATGGAAATAGACAGAGAAGGGGATATGAAATCGATCGAGACATTCATTATTTAGCGTTCGATACATGATTTGTGAATGAAGAGATTAAGAAGATGAAATACAGTGATGAATAGAGTTAGAAACAAATACAAATAAACGCCAACTTCTTGGCGCCAATCTGGATGGAGATTTTCTTGCCAATGTGGATGGATCGTGCGGAAGGATGAGTTTCCCTCTCAGGCTTGCTCAACCGGTAGTAGGGATCTGAGGATAGAGCTTCGCGGCGAGAATCTGGCAGAATAGCACTGAGACTCACCTCTCGGCCTTGTCTCTTTTCTTCCCGAATTTCTTCCGATCAGTACTCAGCTCAGCCTCTCTCTTAGTAATTTAGCAGCAATTAGCCCTCGTATCAATTATACCCATATCAAGTATATCTTCTGTGAATTCTATGGGGGTATTTATAGGTGAAAAGCTTTGACTCTTGGGTGTGGACCCAATTTCTTGTTATGGAAATTCTGAAGATGGAGGAATAAATATTCCTTCTATTGTGCAATTAGACCATCAAATCTGCACAACGGTTAGTTGTACACGTGTCACAATCCTCCGCGTTTGCGTTGCTCAGCTGCATCTTTCGATCGGTTGCTTGCATGTAGTGCTGTTTTTATTACCGCATGCGGTTGAAATTCAGCTCTGGATCGACTGTCGCATTGTGCCGTCATTGCATTAATCGTCTCTTCATTGTGGTTTGACAGGCATAATGTGACAGAGATGTGTTGTTCAGTTTCTTGTTGAGCCGTGATCGCAAGCGGTGACTTGGTTTCCTGCAAAACAGAGTAAAAATATCCTCTTCTACCATCTTGTGGGTGTAATTGCAATAATTCATAATTATTGTATTTCTGAGCTAATTTCATACAATCGATGCATATTCCTTATCTTTTGGCCGCAATATCTAGATAAGGCAACATAAATAACTTGTATTTCTACAAGTTATCACACCCCCAAATTTAGATATATGCTTGTCCTCAAGCATATCTTCTACTAAGACAATAATGCTAAATTCCTCTCCTATATTTTTGCGTTGATTGGCTGCTCCGAATGTTACACTTAGGAACATTTCTTAACAGCGCAATTTCCTTCTATCCTTGCTAATTCTGAACAAAGCCCTACTTTATTCTTCTATATAACAAAATTATGCTCAAAGATGCTTTTCTAATTTTGAAAACATAATGTTTATCTTTTCTTTGTCAAAACAACTTGATATGTTTATATGCAGTGGTCAAACTTTACGTTATTTAATAGAGATTGTTGGTCATGATTACACTCTTCGTTTTGGTTTGTTCCCACGGGTGTCATGCGAACATCCAACTACAGTTGTGTGCCAATTTCAACTTTAACTCATGATATTTAGAGGAGTTGTCTCTTACACTCTTTTATTTTCTCTTTTATTGCGTTGTTCTTGGAAACCCACCTTTGTTTTGGCTTGCTCCTACGGGTGTCATACGAACATCCAACTACCAGTAGGCTCCTTTCACAACTAAACTCTTATCAGGTTGGGAATTTTCCCTTGCGCTGACATTGGAGTTTATATATATATATATATTTATGAAAATGGAAAATGAACGCATTTTCTTAATCATCGCATATTCTTGATCTTATCTGCTTAAACCTTCCCCACCCCCAAATTTAAAGATAAGCAAGGTCCTCATTGCATTGTTTGAATAGACTAGATAAACACTTAGAATAAAAATTTCAAAAAGAAGGTTTGAGCAGAACTTTGAAAGATAAAAGGTAAAGTACTGCTAAACTAAGAATTACTAAGTGTTAGTCAGAATTTACAAAGTACGGAAAATGTTTCTAAGTATAAACATATATTACATCATGGCAACACAATGAATAATGTAAAAAGTAAAAGATCAGAACATCGCAAATATTGACAAAGGATGATAAAGAAAAAAGCACAGGCAGAAAGGAGTGAATATGTACTCAATTGTATTGAATATTAACAAAGTATACAAAGAATTAAAAATTAACAGTTATTCAACATTAACCGTTAACCAGCTTCCCCGACAACGGCGCCATATACTTGTAACGCGTTCGGTATGTATGATATTAAATGCTCACAATGATGCAATACTACTACTATTTATGCGTTAATTAGGGATTGCTCAGGTAGTATGCCTGCATTGTCACAAGTTTCCTTACAATGGAACCAAATGTAATTCCACCGCAAGTTTCTCGGTGTGATCCGAGGTCGAACACAGGGAAGTGATTACGATTATTGTGCTATGTTCATGGTATATGCGACCAAGTTTTTAATTTTTTATAAAAGGTGTGTACAGTATGTAAATTGTAGTAAAATAAAGGAAAGCGGTAAAGATGCGATAAGACATAAAAATACAATAAACCTAAGCTAGATGTTACAAGATACAGGCTTTATGTGCAAGATACTAGGATTAAGGCTGGCTATGAATGTTGTGCAAAGACATCATTGTGAGCATTTAATATCATACATACCGAACGCGTTACAAGTATATGGCGCCGTTGTCGGGGAAGCTGGTTAACGGTTAATGTTGAATATTTTCATGTTATGTGCAGGACATATCTCTTTGTACTGACTGTTCAATGCGGAGAGTAGTCTGACGACTTACGAGTACTGGGGGTGGTCTGTAACTCTAAGTGGACCCAAAGATCAAGTATATTCTTTACGCAGAGTTCATCAGGGTTGAATTAACTTTCGAAGAAGTATGGCTGAAGAGAATATGGCTTCTGCTGAAAACTTGAGGGGAGATTTGCCAGTGCAAGATCCTGTTTCTCTTGCCACTGATCCGAACATCCCTATGAGGGAGTATGCAATGCCAGACCTTTACAATTTTCACCAGGAATTTCAAAACCAGTAGTTGAGGGGAATGCAAGCTTTGAGATGAAACCTATCATGCTGCAAATGATTCAGAATGTGGGACAATTCGAAGGATTACCGGGAGAAGACCCACACGCACATTTAACAAACTTCGCAGACATATGTAGCGCATGCTCTCTGCCTGGTGTAACTCAAGAAAGTCTTAAACTATATCTATTCCTGTACACATTGCAGAATGAAGCAAAGAGGTGGGCTCAAGCATTAGAGCCAGGCAAAATTCATGGATGGGGACAGTTGGTTGATAGGTTCATGAATAGATTCTTCCCTCCATCTGTCAATGCAAGGAGGTGAAGAGAGGTGTTGAATTTTGAGCAAAAGAGTTATGAAACCCTGAGCACCGCTTAGGTGCGATTCTGATAGTTAGTAAAGAACTGCCCGCATATTGGGATTCCTGATAGTATCTTGATGGAAACCTTTTACAATGGTCTAGACCCATCAACGTGAGCAGTTGCCGACTCTTCTGCAGAGAGGATTAATGAATAAGTCATATACAGATGCAAAGGGCATTTTGGATCGTATATCACGACATTCTGACGAATGGATTGATAATGGGCTTGAGGTAAGATGTCTGGACCCAGAAAGAGTAGAAAGGGCCGATGTGCCAACAGACACAATGAGCGCACTGGTCGAGCAAATGACCATGATGACATCGCTCTTCCAGACGGTGGCTAATCAGCAGAAAACTTTGTCCCAAGGAGTAGCACAAGTTAACGTGGTGACTCATTTGACCGCTATGGATTGCACTCAATGGGGAGAGGTACATCCAACAGACGTCTACCCATGGGATCAACAACCCGTATATGCTATTTATGATGAATCATGGGGCAACGACCACAACCATGATTGGGGGGATCACCCAATTTTTGGTTTGGATGAGAATCTCATTCACGAAGGCCACAGTTTCTATCAATTTAGTTATCAAAAGGATCGAGGCAACCCTTCGAACTGCAGTCCAAGTGATTCTCAGGGTACACAACCATGCGACCAACTGTTTGCATATGATACCTCTTGCAGTACCTTGTCTCTAGAAATGTCACTGAAGCATTACATTGAAAAGAGTGAGGCAATGAGACAGTCGCAAGCTGACTCTATCAAAGAATTAGAAGACCAAATAGATCAGCTTGCGAGAGAATTAAAGAAGAAAACACCTGGTACATCACAAGGAAGTCTAGGAATATTTGGGCTAAAAGGTAAAGAACAATGTCATTCTGTGACATTGCGGAGCGGCAGAACAACAGCCCCCATTACGCCGAAGGTACCAGATGCGGTAACAGTACCAGCTGATTTAACTATTGATGATGACCAAGTACAAAATAACGAAAGCAACCCTAATTCAGAAGCAAGATTATTTACAAAAAATGACGCTTCTCAAGACTTAAATTCTCAATCAACTTAACCGCCAACCAACAACACACAGCAAGCACAGGACCTCACTAAGCAGCAAAGTGAGCAGGAAACATGCCGGGATCCTCCACCTTTCCCATCCAGGCTGAAGAAAGATGATAGTAAGCAATTTTAGAGGTTCCTGGATGTTCTTCAACAGCTGCATATTAATATTCCCTTAATAGAAGCATTAGAGCAGATGCCGAGCTATGTGAAATTCCTCAAGGACATTCTAGCCAATAAGAGAAAGATCAGAGAAAATGAAACAGTTGCACTAACATACGAGTGTAACGCTTTGTTTCAAAATAATCTCCCTGCTAAAATGAAGGATCCTGGGACTTTTACATTACCTTGTACCATAGGAGAGAAGATGGTCGGGAACGCACTGTGTGATTTGGGGGCGAGCATAAATTTGATGCCCTTGTCAATCTTTAAGAAGCTGGACATCGGCGAACCCAGACCAACCACGATTAAATTACAGTTAGTCGATAGATCAATAAAGGTTCTAGAAGGCAAGATAGAAGATGTTCTCGTGCAGGTAGACAATTTTATCTTCCCTACAGATTTCATTATATTGGATTATGAGGCAGATAGAGAAATCCCTATCATCCTGGGATGCCCATTTCTCGCCACAGGGCGAGCATTGATTGATGTGTAGAAAAGAGAGTTGACCATCTGGGTCGATGATCAAGAGGTAAAGTTCAACGTACTCAATGCGTTGAAGTATCCAGGAGATGTAGAAAATTGCCAATATATCGAAGAACTGTAGGGAAAATAGTTGCACGAACCCTTGAAGGAAAGGGAGGAGGAAGATTTTGAAGACGACGCAATATTGGAAGAGGATTGCGCCGCAATTCATGCTGAATCTAATTTCGAACCGCTTGAGTTATCTGAACAAACTTCACAACGCATTAAGCCATCTTAAGAAGAGCCACCTGTGTTGCACTTAAAGTATGCTTACTTGGGAAGTAACGACACGTTACCAGTTATCATCTCTGCATCACTAAGTAAGGAGAAAAAAGATGCTCTCATACGGATCCTAAGGAACAACGCAAAAGCCTTAGGATGGACCTTGGTAGATATTCGAGGAATCAGTCCTTCGTATTGCATGCACAAGATTCGTCAGGAGGAAGGAAAGAATGGATCAGTAGAAAGGCAGCGTCGCTTAAACCCTGCCATTAAGGAGGTTGTAAAGAAGGAAATAGTGAAGTGGCTAGATGCCGGTGTCGTTTACCCGATATCTGATAGCAGCTGGGTAAGCCCAGTGCAGTGTGTTCCAAAGAAAGGGGGGATGCCAGTCATCACCAATGACAAGAATGAATTGGTTCCCACAAGAACAACTACGGGGTAGAGAATCTGCATGGACTACCGCAAGCTAAATTTGGCCACAAAAAAGGACCACTTTCCACTCTCGTTCATTGACCAGATGTTGGACAGACTTGCGGGGAACGAATTTTTTTGCTTTCTTGATGACTATTCAGGGTATAACCAAATAGCAATTGCGGCGGAGGATCAGGACAAGACAACCTTCATGTGCCCCTTTGGTACGTTCGCGTTCCGACGCATGCCATTTGGACTCTGTAATGCATCAGACACTTTTCAATGATGCATGATGGAAATATTTTCAGATTACTTGGAGGAGTCAGTCGATATTTTCATGGATGATTTCTCAGTTTTCGGCAGTAACTATGACTCCTGTTTGACCAACCTTGAGAAAGTCTTGAAGAGATGCATGGAAAAAAATCTTATACTGTAACATCCTGTGCAGTTATAAAATTAAATTCAACATTTTTGTTTTAATTGAGAACTTTTTGTCAATTCTGAAATTTAGTGTGTTTAAAGGAAAATTTTGGATTTTTATGACGCATTAATTTAATTTTAAGTCGATGTCAAAATTGAGATTTTATGGGGAGAATTGAGTTAATTTTGAAATTTGGATTTTAAAGAGGAAGAGGAAAGAATTTTAAATATATATATAGTTATAGTTATTTGAGAATTCATTAAAGCAAATATTTGAAAAGATTTGGAAATTTGAATTTAGTTTAAGGAAAGATGGAATTATTTTGGAAACTGAATTTATTTTTTTGAAGTTTGAGAAATTGAAATTTTGGGAAGAGATAATATGTATATATAAATAAAGAAAGAATATATATATATATATATATTAATTTCTCCCTCGAGAAGCGTGCTAAAAAGGAAAAAAAAATGGAAAAAAAAGAAGAAGAATTTTCATCTTCTTCTTCGTGAAGGAGTAATGGCCGCCGAAACCCTCTTCCTCCAGCCGAGACTCAGCCGCACGCCACACCGTCAGCCCTCGCCAACTTCGTCCGAGTCACCGTCCACTTTCGACCGTTCATGCTATCGCTGGAGCGCGCTAGCCTCTCGCGCCTGAGGTGTCGTCGCGTCCACGCCGCTTTTCACACAACAACATTTGCACTGCGCCTGTCCGGCCGTCCTTTTCAATCGAGCCAACACCGCCACCACTAGACCCAACGCTTTCCACTCATTCCAGCCGCCAATTTAGGTCCAGCCGCGATGACTGCTTCGCAGATTTGTTCGTTTCGTGCAGGGGGTTCTGTCGCTGACGACCGCTTCTCAGATCTGGCCGACGCCCACCAGATTTTCGCCCATCGATCAATGTCGTTTGGGTTTTCTCCAGATTTTGAGTTTGGTATAAGTTTTTTCGGGTTTCTTGAACGTTCTTGATTACCCATTTAAAATTTTGGCCCAATATTTACCCATAAACTTTGGGTGTTCAGATTCAATTTCAGGGAGAATCTTGAGCTTTTTGATGTTTTCGTTGTGGGTGATTTAAGTTGATCTCGTGGGTTTTCAATTTTTTCGGGCAAGGAAGAGCCTAAGCTTACTAGTTTCTAAAGTTGTGATTAGAGGTAAGTAATCTTACCACTGGAACTGCCCACGGGCTAGGCTTTAGTTGTATGCTAGCACGGTGAGTGTATATTATGGTAAATTGTTAGCATGTTGATTGATAGTATGACCTGAATCAAAGTATGTTCTGGCACGAGTTCTGAATTGTTTAAAGACACACCTAGGCACTTGATCGTTAGTATGTGATGGTATGTGTTTTCTTATGTCGACGTCTGATCTGCTGGTGTTGAGGCATACTTGTATGTTGTAGAATTATGATGTAAGGTTCACATGAATGTTGTATAATATGTTGTTGAGGATTATGTGTATGTGATGGAGCCATGGTACCAAGGATTTCATGTATGTTTTAGAATTGTACAGTGTTGATTCTTTGAACGTTGAGACTGTGTGAATATCCTCATTAATTAGTTAGATGCTCATTAGTTTTGTGTTTCCTTCGGGATTCACCAGTTTGTGTTTCCTTTGGGATTCACTAGTTTGTGTTTTCTTCGGGATTCACCAGTTTGTGTTTCCTTCGGGATTCACCAGTTTGTGTTTCCTTTGGGATTCACCAGTTTTGTGTTTCCTTCGGGATTCATCAGTTTTTTGTTTCCTTCGGGATTCACCAGTTTTGTGTTTCTTTTGGGATTCACCAATTTTATGGGCATACTTAACTACAATAGGATAGGACTCAGTCTCTTGTCTGTTTCATGTGTTTATGTGCCATATGCGGGTATCTAGAGGACATAGATGCCTAGCCTGACCCCAGTGGTGGGGCTACTGATGTACCGACGATGGTGCAACGGAATTCATGATCGTGTCATTCGGACTAGACCTTTTTGCTTCTGCATCTTGAAATCTGTTATTTGGTTTTACTATTTAAAATTTATTACTAAGGATTATTTCTTTTATATGCCTTTGATTCGCCTTTAAGAATTTTGGGTACCCTATTAACTGTTTTAACAATTGCATTTAATAAACGTCTTTTGAACTTCTCTTATTTAATGAGCATTTATTTCAAATAACTGAGCGTCGTTTTTAAATTCTGTGCATGCATTTATTTTAGTAACGGTCTTACCTAAGTCCTAGGGGGTCGAGTCGTTACATATACTGAATTGGGAAAAATGCCACTTCATGGTGGAGGAAGGAATAGTTCTGGGTCACAAAATCTCCAAGGCAAGATTGGAAGTTGATCAAGCAAAAATCGACACAATTTCCAAATTACCCCCACCGGTGAATGTAAAAACACTAAGGAGCTTTCTGGGTCATGCGGGATTTTATAAAAGTTTTATTCGCAATTTCTCTCAGATCGTAAGACCCTTTAGTGCACTTTTTGAAGTTGACTGCGAGTACAATTTTGATAATGCCTACACTAAAGCATTTAACACATTAAAGATGCACTTATCTCCGCTCCGATTTTGGTTGTGCCAGATTGGACGCAACCCTTTGCATTGATGTGTGACGCTAGCAGATATGCTGTAGGCGCAGTTTTGAGTCAATGCTGGGAAAAGGTTTTGCATCCCATTTATTATGCGAGCAAAACACTGAACGACGCACAGGAGAACTATAGGACCACAGAGAAAGAAATGCTTGCAGTGGTATTTGCATTGGAGAAGTTTCGACAGTACCTGATCAGTACAAATGTGGTGGTGTATACAGATCACTTTGCGATTAAATATCTAATGATGAAGAAGGTTGCAAAACCAAGATTGATACGATGGGTATTGCTCCTGCAAGAATTTGACCTAGAAATTAAAGATAAGAAGGGCACCGAGAACCAAGTTGCAGATCATTTGTCAAGACTGGAAACTTGCGAGGTTCAAGGGCCAGAAAAAGATATTGAGGAAAGATTTCCCGATGAGCTGCTGATGGCAGTAGGCATTAATGTTCCCTGGTATGCGAACATAGTAAACTTTATAGTTTGCGGTCAACTACCGGATGATTATACCTACTAGCAGAAGAAGAAGCTAAGACATGACGCAAAATTTTATATCTGGGACGATCCATTCCTATATAGACAAGGACATGATCATATAATACGTCGATGCGTTCCTGAGCACGAAGCCAAGAGCATTTTAGAACTCTGTCATGAGTCCCTATATGGAGGACATTTCGGGGGGCAAAGGACTGTAGCAAAAGTCTTACAATGCGGCTACTTTTGGCCTTCAAGGATGCCCATGCCCATGTTGTGCAATGCGACAGGTGTTAAAGGAAAGGGAATATGTCCAAAAGAAATGAAATGCCATTGACGTCAATCTTAGAAGTTGAAGTATTTGATGTATAGGGAATTGACTTCATGGGCTCGTTCCCACCATCTGAAGGTCATCAATATATTTTGGTTGCAGTTGATTATGTATCAAAATGGGTTGAGGCCATCGCATGTGCCAAGAATGATGCAGCCCTTGTGGCGAAGTTTTTTAAGAAGAATATTTTTGCGCGCTATGGAATGCCACGTGCCTTAATCAGCGATGAGGGCTCTCACTTCATCAACCGCATAATTGCTAACCTGTTGACTAAATTCAACGTCAGCCATCGAGTGGCAATTGCTTATCACCCACAGACTAATGGGCAGGTAGAGATCTCTAACAGAGAGATCAAAACGTTCTTGGAGAAGGTGGTTAATACTGCCAGAAGAGATTGGTCACCCAAGCTTGACGAGGCACTATGGGCTTACAGGACTGCCTACAAAACACCAATTGGCATGTCTTTGTATGCCCTGGTCATTGGAAAAGCTTGTCATCTGCCGCTTGAGTTGGAACACAAGGCAATGTGGGCATGCAAGAAGCTGAAGTTTGATTTAGCCAGTGCGGGGAAAGTCCAGAAGTTACAATTGAATCAGTTGGTCGAATGGCGAAGGGATGCCTATGAAAATGCCAAGATATATAAGGAGAAAATGAAGAAATGGCATGATGACCGCATAAACGATCGAACATTCACCGAAGGTCAGCAGGTATTGCTATTCAACGCGCGTTTGTGACTGTTCCCTGGAAAGTTGAAGTCTCGCTAGTCCGGGCCATTTCGGATCAAGACAATCTTTCCCCACGGCACAGTGGAATTAACAACGTTGGATGGGAGCAGCGCATTCAAAGTCAATGGTCAGCAGATCAAATCGTATTATGGGGGAAACTTTGATTGGCGCATGGACACCATTGATTTGGGCAAGCAGGATTAAAATGCTTGCAGGGAAAGAAATTGCGGTAATTCTAAGAACTTCTTTCAGTCGGCCTTCCCATCTATGTTTACTTGCTTTCTTTATGGATTTCTTTTACCGTTTGTTTCATTTTATGATCACTGTTTAATAGGATTAGGCCTTATTGTTCTAGAAGTTTCATATGTTTACATACGTTAAATGTAGTAGTGTGGGCACATGACTTTGTGAATGTTCGATAAATCACCATAAGACCTTTTCAACTTGTGTTAAGAAGAGAGGAAAATAAACTGGTATATAACGAGAGGTTGGGTGTAGTAAGTAGAAAGAAGGGGAGATATGCATCTAATACACCCAAATACATTGCGGTGAGGGGTGTGTTGCACACATATGCGTCTTTTGCCCGGTCTTATTTAAATGCACTATGTTGAGGTATCCTCCAGAAATGTATTTAATTAAGGGGTGTACTGCGGGGATGTATGCGTGTGCCCATCCTCAGCAAAAATGTATCTGCGTTTATTAGAAGCATGACATGAATTGCAAATCATGCACCCTTCCGATGCAAATTGTAAGTTAACCAAATTCTTTGACTCCTATACAGGCAATAGAAAAATTCTTGTAATGCGATCATTTGTAATATATTCGCACACTTTGTTAATAGTCAATACAATCAAAGTACATAATTCACTCTACTCTTTGCCTATGCCTCTTTCTTTATCGTCCTTTGTTAATCTTTGCTATATTTGTACTCTTGTATTTTTACGATCTTCATTGCATTGCTATGACGTATTATATGTTACACTTAGAAACATTTCCCATACTTAGTAAATTTTGACTAACACTTAGTTAACTCTTAGTTTAGCAGTACTTTACCTTCTATCTTTCAAAGTCCTACTCAAACCTTCTTTTTGAAATTTTCTTCTAAGTATTTGTCTAATCTATCCAAACAACGAAATGAGGACCTTGCTCATCTTTAAATTTGGGGGTGGGGAAGGTCTGAGCAGATGAAATCAGAAGTATGCAATATTTCAGAAAATGCGTCCATTTTCGTTTTAAAAAAATTTTTTTTTTTGCAAAACTCCAATGTCAGCACAAGGATTTCAAAACTATTCCCAACTTGATAAGAGTTTTGTTGTGAAAGAAGCCTGCTCGTAGTTGGATGTTCGTATGACACCTGTAGGAGCAAGCCAAAACGAAGGTGGGTTTCCAAGAACGACGTTGTATAAACCAAAAAGGAAAAAAAAGAATGCAAGGGACAACTCCTCTGATTATCATGAGTTAAAGTTAGAACTGGCACACTACCGTAGTTAGATGTTCGCATGACACCCGTGGGGACAAGCCAAAACGAAGAGTGTAACCATGACCAACTGTCTCTAAGTGAATAAATGACGCAAAGTGTTGCTCATCGCATATAGATACATCAAGTTGTTTTGATAAAGAAGAGATAAACTTTCTATTTTGAAAACTCGAAAGGTGTCTTTGAGTAGAATTTTTTTACATAGAAGAATAAAGTAAAGCTTGCTAAGAATTAGCAAGGATAGAAGGAAAGTGCGATGTCAGGTAATGTGCCTAAGTGTAACATTCGAAGCAACCAATCATCGCAGAAATATAGGATAGGAATGGAGCATGATTGCCTTAGTAGAAGATATGCTTGAGGACAAGCATATATCTAAATTTGGGGGTGTGATAACTTGTAGAAATACAAGTTATTTATGCCACCTTATATAGATATTGCGGCCAAAAGTTAGTAATTATGTGCCAATTGTATAAAAATTAACCTAGTATGACAATAATTATAAATGTTTGCAATTACACCCACTAACGCCAAAAAGATGGAGGACAAGCCAAACTTTACTCTGTTTTGTAGGAGACCAAGTCACCGCTTGCGCTCAAGGCTCATGAGAAACTAATCAACGCATCTCTGTCACATTGCACCCATTGATCAACCATGAAGAGACGATTATTAAAGTAATGGCACAATGCGACAGTCGATTCAGAGCTACGCTTCGACCACATGCGGTAATAAAAACAAACACCGCATGCGAACCCATGATCGAAAGATGCAGCTGAGCAACGTGAGAGCGAAGGATTGAGACATGTGTACAACTAACGGTTGTGCAAAATTGATGGTCTAATTGCATAATAGAAGGAATAATATGCCTCCATCTGCGGAATTACCATAACCATCACGTGGGGACCACAAGGCTAGAGTCAAAGGATCTGCTCCTATAAATACCCCAGTGATTTAAGAGAAAAGTATGCTATTGGATACTGGGCTAAGTGCTGTAAGATTTTAGAGAGAAAAGGCTGAGCTGAGTGCTGAAGAGAAGAAATCTGGGAAGAGAACGAGATAAGGTCGAGAGGTAAATCTTAGATTCCACCTGTCATATACCTGATCGAAGCTCTGTGTAGAGACCCCTACTACCGGTGGAGCAAGCCTGAGAGGGAAACTCTTTCTGCCATCGAAACCATCTGATTCGGCAAGCAGATCTCCATCGAATCTGTGCCAAGACATTGGCATCGGATTGTATCTATTCTATCTCTCTTCCATTGTATTCCATATTTTCTTTATCTTTTCATTCACATATCATGTATCAAACACTTAGTAGAAATATTAAATGTTTCGATAGATTTCGCTTACAATTTTCTATCTATTTCCATTCACCCATTAGTCACTTTCTTCATGATGTTTTCTTAATCCCTTGATGAACAATATGAATCACCAAGAACTTAATATGTATTAAAGTTATAAAATACGTTTAGCTAAAGCATGCTAGACGACATCTTCATTTGTTATCACATAGGTGAGAAGTAGAGCATGCGGTCGCCTTGTCCTTATGTGCATCTTTTGTCATCGCATAGGTGAGAAGTAGAGACTTAAGAATAAGCTCTATAGACATTATTGCATTCATCGCATGCGTCCTAGAATTAGGAGCTACTGCATTTGCATTGGAAAATGAACTACTGTCGCATGAGTGTAGCATGATCGCATAGCTTGAACGCATTCTTAGGAAATGCTAGCTAAAGACCTTCTCAACCTGTTCCTCTGCATACTCAGTGTATCTGTCGCATAATTACTCTTTCCTCAAATCCGCCGCATACTTTTTATACCTTAAACGATAAACCAACCAACACCTTGATTTAAATGTTACCGCAAAGTGATCTAAAATTAACATCGCATACTGTTTTCCTTAATCCCTGTGTTCGACCTTGGGCTTACTAGGAAACTCAGTAGCATTTATACTTGGGTCTTACTTAGAAAACTTGCATGCACAATGCATTTTCCACCATTGCATTCCTTAACATTATTTCATCGCATAAATTAATGCATCAACTTCATGGGACCATTTCCACCATCAAGTCACAAATACATCCTGTTGGCCGTCAATTATGTCTTCAAGTGGATTGAAGCGGTATCATGCATTGCAAACGATGCGACGAAATTCTACAATTCTTGCGAAGAAATATCTTCACTCGTTTTGGCTCCCCACGTGCCATAATAAGTGATGAAGGATCCCACTTTGTGATAACTTGTAGAAATATAAGTTATTTATGCTGCCTATTCTAGATATTGCAGCCAAAAGAGAAGGAATATGCTTCGATTGTATGAAAAGTAGCTCAGAAATACAATAATTATGAACTATCGCAATTACACCCACTAACATCGTCAAGATGGTAGAAGAGGATATTTTTACTCTGTTTTGTAGGAAACCAAGTCACCGCTTGCGATCAAGGCTCAACGAGAAACTGAACAACGCATCTTTGTTACATTGCGACCGTCAAACCACAATAAGGAGACGATTAACGCTATGACGATGCAATGCAACAGTCGATCCAGAGCTGAATTTCAACTACATACGGTAATAAAAACAACACCGCATGCGAGCAACCGATCGAAAGATGCAGCTGAGCAACGCAAACGTGGAGGATTGTGACACGTGTACAACTAATCGTTGTGCAGATTTGACGGTCTGATTGCATAACAGAAAGAATATTTATTTCTCCATCTTTGGAATTTCCATAACAAGAAGTGGGGTCCACAAGCCAAGAGTCAAAGCTTTTCACCTATAAATACCCCCATAGAATTCAGAGAGGGTATACTGGATACGGGTATACTTGATACAGGTATAATTGATATGAGGGCTAATTAATGCTGGATTATTGAGAGAAAGGCTGAGCTGAGTACTGATCGGAAGAAATCTGGGAAAAGAAGAGACAAGGCCGAGAGGTGAGTCTCAGTGCGAATCTGCCAGATCCCCCCGTGAAGCTCTGTGCTTAGATCCCTGCTACCTGTTGAGTAAGCTTGAGAGGGAAGCTCATCCATCCATCCACACCGGCAAGCAAATCTCCATCTAGATCGGTGCTAAGACGTTGGCGCTTCTTTGTATTTGTTTCTAACTCTATTTCATCAAGTGTATTTCATCTTTTTAATCTCTTCATTCACAAATCATGTATCAGATGCTAAATAGTTTTATTGAATGTCTCGATCATTTCCATTCCCACTTATCCGTCTATTTTCGTTCCTCCATAAATCGTTTTCTCCATGAAGTTTTCTTAATACCTTGGTAATTAATATGGATTAAACGAGTAACTTAATCTGTGCTAAAGAGATAAATGCGTTTAGCTATGGCATGCTAGACGACATCTTCACCTGTGAGATAAGAAATGAAGATGTCATTCTGATCTGTCGAGAGAAGGTTAGAAGAATGCGTTAACTCAAGTGAGTAGTACTTCTAGAGATGGAAGCAACCTTGCGTTCATTACGTTTGTCCCTGTTTCACCACAGAGATGTGGGAACGTGGCCGATCACCGAGAGGTGTACGCTAAGGGAAAAGCGGAACAATACTTATATCTTTAACACAATGAAGGAACTTGTGCTGTTTATATTAGTTATCTTTTCTGTTTCTACTTCGTACATAAGACTTGTCACCGCATTACACGATCTTTGCATAATCTTCACAGCCAACCTTGACCTCAGTATCTTGTATCATGAAACCTGTAACTTGTATCATCTTAGCTTAGATTTACTTTATCGCAATTTACTTTACTTTATTGCATGTTTAATTACTTGTACATAAAACTCTTTTATAAATTGAAAAAACCCTTGGTCGCATATATCACAAACATAACGCAATAACCTAAAACAGTCCCTGTGTTCGACCTCGGATCACACCGAGAAACTTGCGGTGAAATTATACTTGGTTTCAACGCAAGGAAACTTGTGACAACGCACAACATACTACAAGAACATTCGTTAATAATGCATATCTAGAAGTAGTATCATATATCATCGCATAAAATCTATGTCATCAAGTTTATGGCATGGACTTGCATCATAGTACAAAGACTGCGTTACAAGTTTATGGCGCCATTGCTGGGGAATGGTTAACGGTTTATTGTTTGAGCATGGTTGTGGTATTTTGTAGGATAGATCTCTTTATACTGGCTATTCGACGCGAAGAGCAGGCTGACGGCTTAGGAGTGCTGGAATGATCCAGAAATTCTAAGTGGACCCAGAGATCAAGTGTATTATTCGCACAAGAGTTCATCAGGGCCGAATTAAGTGGTGAAGAAGTATGACTATAATAACGAGGCTCCCGCAGGGAATCAAAAGGAAAATGGGCCAGCGCAAGGCTCCATATTTCTTGTTGCTGATCATGACGTCCCAATGAGAGACTATGCAGCGCTGGATTTCTATAACTTCTCACGAGGAATCGTAAGACAAACGATTGAGGAGAATGTAAGCATTGAAATAAAACCAATTATGCTGCAGATGATTCAGAATATGGGTCAATTTAGAGGATTACACGGAGAAGACCCATATGCGCATTTGACGAATTTTGTAGACATGTGTAGCGTATTCTCCATGCATGATGTGATTCAAGAAAGACTTAGGTTATATCTTTTCCCGTACACACTACGGGATGAAGCAAAGAGGTGGGCTCAGTCATTAAAGCCAAATGAGATTAAAGCATGGGAACAGTTGGTTGATAGGTTCATGAACAGATTCTTCCCTCCAGTCGTCAATGCAAGGAGATGGAGGGATGTGCTAAATTTTGAGCAAAAGGGTTATGAAACCTTGAGCACCGCATGGGTGGGATTCTGACAATTAGTGAAGAGCTATCTGCATGTCGGGATTCCCGATAGTATTCTGATGGAAACCTTTTACAATGGCTTAGACCAATCAATGCAAGCAGTTGCTGATGCCTCCACAGAAGGAGGATTAATGAACAAATCATATACAGAAGCAAAGAATATCTTGGATCGCATCTCACGATATTCTGATGAGTGGATTGATATCGGGCTTGAGGTAAGAGGTCTAGAGCAAGAAAGAGTAGAAAGTGCTGATGTGTCAACTGATATAATGAGCGCACTGGTCGATCAAATGATCACAGTGACCTCACTCCTCCAGACAGTGGCTAACCAACAGAGAACTCTTTCTCAAGTATCAACGCAAGTTACTGTAGTGACTCACATGGCCACAATGAATTGCGTCCAATATGGAGAGGGACATCCAGTAAAAGTCTGCCCATGGAATCAACAACCCATATATTCTGTCTACGATGAATCGGTTGGCAACATCTATAACCCTAGTTGGTGGGATCACCCAACTTTAAGTTGGGATGGGAATCACAACCAGGAGGGCCATAGTTTCTATCAGAACAGTTATTAAGGGGATAGAGGCAACCCTCTGGTCTTCATTACTCCAGACTGTAACCCAGGTAATTCTCAAGGTATACCACCCTGTGACCAATCGTTCTTATATGATACCTCTTGCGGCACCTCGTCTCTGGAGACATCGTTAAAACAGTACATTGAAAAGTCTGAGACAATAAGACAAGTACAAGCTGACTCCCTTACAAGAATTGTACATGAGTATTACAGGAATTTTGAAGTAACTATTGGAAATCAGAGTTTTTGGGTTGACTTGATTCCATTAGAATTACTGGAGTTTGATGTTATCCTAGGATGGATTTGCTAAGTAAACACTATGCCACTATGGATTGTTTTAAGAGAGAAATAGTGTTTAGGAAACCAGGTGAAAAAGAAATAACCCTGGTGAAAAGTAAAAGAATACTTCCAGGAAGTTTAATATTAGAAGTGAAGGCTAGGAAGTTGTTGAGTAAAGGATGTGAATCCTATTTAGCCTATGTAGCAGTTTCACAGGATAAGAAACTGAAACTTGAGGATGTACCTATGGTACAAGAATTTTTAGATGTGTTCCCTGAAGAGTTACCAGGCTTACTACCTGATAGGGAAATGGAATTTACTATTGAGTTAATTCCTGGTACCGCACCTATATCCCAAGCACCATATAGGATGGCACCAACGGAATGGAAGGAGTTAAAATTTCAGTTACAGGAACTTATGGATAAGGGGTACATTAGACCTAGTGTATCGCCTTGAGGAGTGCCAGTCTTGTTTATTAAGAAGAAAGACGATACTCTTAGATTATGCATAGGCTATAGACAGTTAAATAAAGTGACCATTAAAAATAAGTACCCATTGCCTCGTATAGATGATCTCTTCGATTAGTTAAAGGGGGCCATGGTATTCTCTAAGATAGATTTGAGATCAGCTATCACCAGTTGAAGGTGAAAGGCACAGATGTTCCAAAGACTGTATTCAGATCTAGATATGGACATTTTGAGTTCCTAGTAATGTCGTTTGGATTGACAAATGCTCCTGCGGTATTTATGGACTTGATGAATAGGATATTCCATTCTTATCTGGATCAGTTTGTGATAGTATTCATGGATGACATACTAGTATATTCTAGTAGTGCGGAGAAACACAAAGAACATCTGAGGATGGTGTTACAAATTCTAAGGGAAAAGGAGTTATATGCCAAATTTAGTAAATGCAATTTTTGGTTAAATCAAGTCGTATTCCTTGGGCATATAGTTTCAGCTGACGAAGTTAGTGTTGATTCCCAAAAGATAGAAGCAATAGTTAATTGGGAATGAACCCTGAATGTAACTGAAGTACAAAGTTTCCTAGGTTTAGTAGGTTATTATAGGAGATTCGTTGAGGGCTTTTCTAAGATAGCTCTTCCATTGACAAACCTGACCAGAAAAGATGTGAAGTTTGAGTGGTCACCGGAATGCGAGCATAGTTTTCAGGTATTGAAACAAAGGTTAGTATCAACACCAGTATTAACTCTACCTACACCAGGTAAGGAATTTGAAGTTTATTGTGATGCATCCCGACAAGGGTTAGGATGTGTGCTGATGCAAGAAGGAAAAGTAGTAGCCTATGCTTCGCGACAGTTAAAGAAGCATGAATGTAATTACCCTACACGCGACTTAGAGTTAGCAGCAGTTGTGTTAGCTCTGAAATTGTGGAGACATACCTGTTTAGTGAGCGATGTCATATATTTACGGATCATAAGAGCCTAAAGCATATCTTTGATCAGAAGGAACTAAACTTGAGACAGAGAAGATGGCTCGAGTTGATCAAAGATTATGACTGTACAATTGACTATCACCCAGGTAAAGAAAATGTGGTAGCTGATGCTCTAAGTCGAAAAACCGGATCAGCTAGAGCTAGTATCAATTCAGTGAAGGGTACATTGATTCATAAGTTATTTAATGCTAAAGCAGCATTATCAGTTGGTCAAAAAGGGAGGGTTATTAGCTTCATTTCAAGTACATCCTACGCTCGTAGAAGATATTCTACGTGAACAGTTAAAGGATTCTGATCTTCAGAAGTTAGCTGAAGAAGTGAATAAAGGATTGAGGACGGATTACCAATTAAGAACTGATAAAGTGCTATTAAAAGAAGGTAGAATATGCATACCTAAAGATCTACCGAGGGAGGCAAGTATGAACTTGAGTTATTCTCATTTAAAGTTTGAGAAGAATTGTTATGTTGTAGACAGTGGGGTCAACATCTAGCTTAGAGGTGGCTAGGTGAAGTATTGTTGACAAACTAAGGAATTGATATCAGAGTAGCGCAGTAGAAGCGTGGTAATAGACAAGACTATGAAAGGTTACAACAGTGGTTGTTGTGAAACCTTAAACCAGAGTTAGTTTGAGTAAATTTCGAGGACGAAATTTTCTTAAGGGGGAAGTAAATTTGAAACCTAGATTCCTATTTTCCTTACTTAAGCAAGTGATAAAAGGAATTAACTAAGTGAAAGTTAAATCCTAAGTTAAGGGGAAGGAAATTTCTAAGTGTTAAGTAGATTTTCTTTGAATAAATTAAGTTAAGCTTTAATTGGTAAGATTGTGATGAAATTTGTATAATAAGTAGGATGATGAAACAACTAGTGTGGAATGGGGATTCAAAAAGAAAAATATGAAATTGAGTTGGAAAGTTGGGGAAAAATAATAAGTAGGTTGAGCTAGTGTGGAATAATATGGAAATTAAGTTTGGAAAATTTGGGGAAAAATTCGGCTAAGTATGGAGAAATTAGGTGAAGTGCGTTATGGCTGAAGGACTGAGAAAAATATGGAATTTATGTGAAATGCAGAAAATATAGGAAATTACTTGGGAAAATTTTGGAAAATCCGTGTAAAAGTATCACAAAGTGGTGAGCAAACGAACACGGAGAACATTGTTCACAATAGCTAAAGATTGGAGAGAAAGTTGGAGAGAAAATGGGAGAGAGCGAGATTGGAGAGAAAATGGGAGAGAGCGAGATTAGAGAGAAAGATGGAGAGAAAATGGGAGAGAGTGAGATTGGAGAGAAAGTTGGAGAGAAACTGGGAGAGAGTGAGATTGGAGAGAAAATGGGAGAGAAAGTAGAAAGTTGGAGAGAGCGACACCAGCGAGAGTGGAGAGAGCGAGAGCAGCCTGTGCGTCAGCCACGCCTTGTCTGGTGTTGCATTCGAACGTCACACCCACGCGATCGAAGGGCTTCGCCTATGCATCGAACGGCCGGACAAGTATTTATGCATTGAATTTGGCCGCGTTCTTGTAGATTATACATTGGAACCTTAAATTGAATACAAACAAAGGTTGAAGATGCAAGGGCAAACGTCAACCAAAATTAAGCGTCTTCATAAGAAAAATTCTTAAGGGCTAAGGAAATTTGGTGGACGCATATGAAGAAAACACCTTAGGACAAGGTGATGCAAGCTTGCATTGATAAGGGGAGAAATAAACATTTGGCCATGCAGCCAAGTAGGTGCTGTCAACACCACGAGAGATTTGAACGCCTATAAATAGAGCTTTGGGATTTCATTTTCAAATCACAAATTCATAAATTTCGTAAAGGAGAGGGAGAACAGTGAGGGTTGAGAAGAACGTATCAAATTTGGACGAGAAGATCTCCCAATCTACTCGTGCGTTTGGAGTGATTCCAAAGCCATCTGAAAGCTCTGAAAGTCTAGTTTTCAGAATGGGGCTTCTGGAGGGAAAAACTAAAAGGAACCGGGCTAGATATTGAAAAGAAGGCAGAAGGGTCAGACTGTCAGATCAGTCTGGGCCAGTCTTGAAGATTCTGTGATTCCACGAGGATTTCGGATCTGAAAGTTTAGAGTAATCTTCCTTAGATATTTTAGAATAATTTTGTAGAAGAAAGTATTTCAAAATAAGGTTCATAACTATAAGTAATCTAAGCTGTAAGTTGAATCTGGATTCTCGGGGTGAAAAGGAGCCCGAGGAGCTACTAGAGTGAAAAGCTCCTAAGAAATCGAGGTGAGTGGCTAAAATGTTTTGACTAAAACGTTTTACTTAAACTATTTTGATTACACCATTTTACAGAAAGCATGTTTGCAAAAATATTCTCATGCCTACTAGTTTTATGAAGTGGTTTCCAAGCAAGTTTTGAATTGTGGTTTGAACGCATGCATATTGTTGAAAAACTATTTACATATGTTGATTTTATCCAGCATGCGTTAACATCTTTAAAGCCATGTTTTATATGTGTTATACTTTACATGCTTTAAAGAGAAAAGTCGTTTATAAATAGTTTTGGTAAAATGCGATACCGAAGGACACTTGAGAAGGTATCCGCCCAACTATATACTGAAGGACATTTGAGAAGGTATCTATTGGTACTGAAGGACGTTTGAGAAGGTATCCTAGTAGCTCGATACTGAAGGACATTGAGAAGGTATCTGAGCAGAAGTACCTAATGTGTGAGGGTACTTATTGTGGCCACAGGTGAATAGAGTCAGAGATTGAGCAAAAGGGTTCTCTCTGGACTAGTAGTTGGTGTTGGGATTCTTTTACCCATAGTAGGGTACGTTGGATTGAGAAATGATTTTACTGTTTTATGATTAAAACAGCTTTATATGTTTTACGCTTGGAAAATGTTTATGCTGTAGTACAAGTACTATAAAAGTTTATGTTTCAGTTAAAAACTCATTACTGAAATCATGCATGAGAATTTACTATGTTTTCTCGGTCACTCACTGGGCGTAAGCTCACCCCATTTTCAAATGTTTTGTTTGGCTCCCCTCCCCCCCCCATAGGTAACAGTCAAATCCTCTAAAGATAGCTCAGTATCTGCTCCGCCACTAAAGGACTAAAAGACTTGTAACCGTTTGCTAGGTGGTTACGGTTAATATTGTACACATGTTACTATTGTTCATATAGGGACTAGGTTTTGTGGGTTTTGGGACTTGTAAATCTAGTGTTGTAATGACTCTAAAGATATTATGTTTCTAAGTCAATAAATTGTGGGCCTAAAGACGTCCCGTTGCATATGAATTATAATTGGTGTCAGAGTTATTCCGCAAGAGTTGTTAGGCAGTAAGTGTCAGCCCAAGGGTTGGTAACTGCTGTAGTCACGCCTTTCTCTAGGCTAAGAAGGTGGTCTGGGGAGGGGTGTGACAAGGCAAGCACTGATCGATGTGCAAAAAGGGGAATTGACCATCAGGGTCGACGATCAAGAAGTAAAATTCAACGTGTTCAATGCATTGAAGTACTCAGGTGACATGGAAAACTGCCAATAGATTGAGGAACTACGAGAAGAACATTGGCATGAACCCCTAAAGGAGCTGGAGGAAAAAGATCTTGGAATCGGCGCAATATTGGAGGAGGACTGCGCCGCAATTCATACTTAATCAAATTTTGAACCGCTCAAGTTATCTGAATGGACCTCACAATGAATTAAGCCATCTTTGGAAGAGCCACCTGTGCTAGAGTTAAAGCCGTTGCTCGTGCACCTTAAGTATGCTTACTTAGGAAGTAACAACACGTTACCGATTATCATTTCAGCATCACTGAGTAAGGATAAAGAAGAGGCGCTCATTCAGATCCTAAGAAATAACGCAAAGGCCTTAGGATGGACCTTGGCGGACATTCGAGGAATCAGTCCCTCAAAGGCAATTCCAGTAGTAAGATTACTTACCTCAAAATTAAATCTAAATATATCATTCTCCAAGCAAGCAATTGATGATAAAGTAAAGAGTGTGAACTAGAACCCAAAGCAAACTTGATCAACAGTCACTTCCAAGCTTTGACTCCAAAATCTTCATAAAATACCCAAAACCAACCTCCAAAATTATCATATAAAAAATAATTTAAACTCATACCAAATGAGTAACAGAAACAAATTCAAGAAATCACCGAAACCTTACCTAAAATCAAGGATTCCGGCGAAATCAAAACAAAATCCAACGAGAAGGAGCCAAAGACGTCCGAGGGCAGTGAGTGGTCTGGGTTGAAGAGATCCGGTGGCGTCGGCTTGTTGGAGAAGAGTGGCGTGGACGAAACTAACAGGCGACTGGCTCGGCAACGATACGACAAACGGTGAAGGAAGATCAGCACGTAGCTCGACAGATCTGTGGCATGCGACACAACCGACCATTGACTGAGACCTTCAGACGTGACGACGTGACGTCGTCTAGAGCTACGGTTGCGGCAGCTGATCGACGACGAGACAAAAACTGGCAGTTTCAGGTCTGGTAGACATGGGCAGCGGTGAGGTCGGTCTGGGCAGTGGGAGAGGCGGCGGTGAGGTCGGTTTGGGCAATGAGGGTGGCAGCAGCGGCAAGAGGAAAAAGTTTGGGGGAGAAGGGTTTCTTGCTAGGGGAGAAGGGATGAGTTTCTTTTTATTTTAAAATAATAATAATAATAATAATAATAATAATAATAATAATAATAATAACTAAAAGGGATGGGTTTCTTTTTATTTAAAAAAATAATAACTAAAAAGGAAATAATATAATTACATTTAAATCATTTCCTAAATCCACTTTATACTATTTATTTCCTTTCCTTTTTAAAAGAAAATTAATTCCTGCCATTAATTTTCAAATTGAATTTCAAAATTGAATAATTTTCACGTCAACACTTAAATTCCCGCACTTATACTTTAAATCCAAAATTTCAAAAATGCCCTACAATAACAAAATTATTAAAATTATGTAAAAAAGTGAAAATTCAGGGTGTTACAAAACCGCTTGCGGGGGAAGCGATTGTGGTAATTCTGAGTACTTCTTTCAATCAGCATCCCTATTTATGTTTACGTGCTTTCTTTACAGTTTTCTTTTACTTCTTTCTAAATCTCGTTATTTACTGCTTTTTAGGAGTAGCATTTAATGCTTTCTGTAATTCTCTTCAATTTAATTTTTCATGTCATGTTTAAATTCCTTTAATTTGTATACATTAGTAGCACTGTTCTTTAATTTCTGTGAATGATTGGATGAAACATTAGACACCGCAAAGTCTTTTCGACTTGCATTTTTTATGACTTAAAAAGAAGAAAATTGGTATATAACGCGATGATGGATGCATTGTGTGTTAAAAAGAGACACCTTGCGTCCATTACACCCAACTGCATTGCGTTGAGGGGTGTGTTGCACACGTATGTGATCTTTGCCCGTCCTTGGCTAAATGCACTATGTTGAGGTAGTGTTGCGCTGGTAGCAATACCGTGCACCCGATCCTCCAGAAACGTGTTTAGTTATGGGGTGTGTTGCGGGGTGCATGCGTTGTTGCCTGTCCTCAGCAAAAATGTATTTGCGTTATTAAAAGCGCGGTGTTAATTTTCAGTATGCACCCATCTAAATCAAATTAAAAAAGATAACAGCTCCATTCTTTGATTCCTTGTATAGGCAACAATTTTGTATTGCGTTAATTTTTAATTATTTGTATACTTTGTTAATGTTCAATAAAAATGAGTACGTATTCACTCATTTTTGCTTGTGCCTTTTTCTTTATCATCCTTTGACAATATTTGCGATGTTCTGATCTTTTACTTTTGGGTTATTCATTACGCTGCCATGATGTAATATATGTTTATACTTAGAGACATTTCCCATTCTTTGTAAATTCTGACCCACACTTAGTTAATTCTTAGTTTAGCAGTACTTTACCTTTTATCTTTCACAGTTCTGCTCAAACCTTCTTTTTGAAATATTTTCTCTAAGTGTTTGTCTAGTCTATCCAAACAACGCAATGAGGACCTTCCTCATCTTTAAATTTGGGGGTGGGAAAGGTTTGAGCAGATAAGATCAAGAATATGTGATCTTCAAGAAAATGCGTTCATTTCCAGAAAAAAAATTATACAATACTCCAATGTCAGTGCAAGGGAAAACTTCAAAAATGTTCCCAACCTGATAAGAGTTTAGTTATGAAAGGAGCTTGCTTGTAGTTGGATGTTCGTATAACACCCATAGGATCAAGCCAAAACGAAGGTGGGTTTCCAAGAACAATGCATATGAAAAAAAAAATTAAAAGAAAATAAAAGAGTGTAAGAGAAAACTCCTCGGAATATCATGAGTTAAAGTTGAAATTGGCACACAATCATAGTTGGATGTTCGCATGACACCCGTCGGAACAAACCAAAACGAAGAGTGTAACCATGACCAACAGTCTCTAATAAATAACGCAAAGTTTGACCACCGCATATAGATATATCAAGTTGTTTTGACAAAGAAGAGATAAACATTCTATTTTAAAAACTAGAAAAGCATCTTTGAGCAGGATTTTGTTATATAGAAGAATAAATAGGGCTTGTTAAGAATTTCGTTGTTAAGAAATGTGCCTAAGTGTAGCATTCGGAGTAGCCAATCGACGCAAAAATATAGGAGAGGAATTTAGCTTTATTGCCTTAGTAGAAGATATGCTTGAGGACAAGCATATATCTAAATTTGGGGGTGTGATAACTTGTAGAAATACAACTTATTTATGCTGCCTATTCTAGATATTGCGGCCAAAAGAGAAGGAATATGCATCAATTGTATGAAAAGTAGCTCAGAAATACAATAATTATGAATTATCGCAATTACACCCACTAACATCGTCAAGATAGTAGAAGAGGATATTTTTACTCTGTTTTGCAGGAAACCAAGTCACCGCTTGCGATCAAGAATCAACGAGAAACTGAACAACGCATCTCTGTCACATTGCACTCGTCAAACCACAATGAGGAGATGATTAATGCAATGACGGCGCAATGCGACAGTCGATCCAGAGCAAATTTCAACCACATGCGGTAATAAAAACAACACCGCATGCGAGCAATCGATCGAAAGATGCAGCTGAGCAACATAAACGCAGAGGATTGTGACACGTGTACAACTAACCGTTGTGCAGATTTGACGGTCTGATTGCATAACGAAAGAATATTTATTCCTCCATCTTCAGAATTTCCATAACAAGAAGTGGGGTCCACAAGCCAAGAGTCAAAGCTTTTCACCTATAAATACCCCCATAGAATTCAGAGAGGGTATACTGGATACGGGTATAATTGATACGAGGGCTAATTAATGCAAGATTATTGAGAGAAAAGCTGAGCTGGGTACTGATCGAAAGAAATACAGGAAAAGAAGAGACAAGGCTGAGAGGTGAGTCTCAGTGCGAATTTGCCAGATCCCCACTGTGAAGCTTTATGCTTAGATCCCTGCTACCGATTGAGGAAGCCTAAGAGGGAAGCTCATCCATCCATCCACGCTGGCATGCAAATCTCCATCCAGATCGGCGCTAAGACGTTGGCGCTTCTTTGTATTTGTTTCTAACTCTATTTCATCAAGTGTATTTTATCTTCTTAATCTCTTCATTCACAAATCATGTATCAAACGCTAAATAGTTTTATTGAATGTCTCGATCATTTCCATTCCCACTTCTTTGTCTATTTCTGTTCCTCCATTAATTGTTTTCTCCATGAAGTTTTCTTAATACCTTGGTAATTAATATGGATTAAATGAGTAACTTAATCTGTGCTAAAGAGATAAATGCATTTAGTTAAGGCATGCTAGACGACATCTTCACCTGTGAGAGCAAAAGTGAAGATGTCATTCTGATCTGTCGAGAGAAGGTTAGAAGTATGCGTTAACTAAAGCGAGTAGTACTTTCAGAGATGAAAGCAACCTTGCGTTCATTATGTTCATCCTTGTTTCACCACAGAGATGTGGGAACGTGGCCGATCACTGAGAGGTGTATGCCAAGGGAAAAGCGGAATAGTACTTATATCTTTAACGCAATTAAGGAACTTGCGCTGTTTATATTAGTTATATTTTCTGTTTCTGCTTCATACATAAGACTTGTCACCGCATTACACGATCTTTGCATATCTTCACAGCCAGCCTTGACCTCTTTATCTTTTATCATCTTAGCTTAGATTTACTTTATCGAAATTTACTTTAACGCAATTTATGTTATTATCGCATTTTTACCGCTTACTTTACTTTATTGCATGTTTAATTACTTGTACACAAAACTCTTTTATAAATTGAAAAAACCCCTGGTCGCATATATCACAAACATAACGCAATAACCTAAAACAGTCACTGTGTTCGACCTCGGATCACACGGGGAAACTTGCGGTGAAATTATACTTGGTTTCAACGCAAGGAAACTTATGACAACGCACAACATACTACAAGAACATTTGTTAATAACACATATCTAGAAGTAGTATCACACATCATCGCATAAAATCTATGTCATCAAGTTTATGGCATGGACTTGCATCATAGTACAAAGACTGCGTTACACTTTGTCAATTGCATCATTAACAAACTGCTGCTCAAATACAATGTCCATCACAAGATCGCCACTGCATATCACCCTCAGAAAAATGGCCAAGCCGAGGTGTTTAATAGAGAAATCAAGCTGATTCTAGAAAAGGTAATGAATCCCTCACGTAAGGATTGGGCCATGAAGCTTAACAATGCCTTGTGGGCATATAGAACTGCCTATAAAACACCCATAGGCATGTCCCTGTATGCCTGGTGTTTGGGAAGGCATGTCATCCATCATTGGAATTAGAGCATAAGGCGTTGTGGGCAGTGAAGAAGCTTAACTTTAATCTAAAGGCCGTAGGGGAGGAGAGAAAACTTCAGTTACTCGAGCTGGACGAATGGAGAATTCAAGCATATGAAAATGCCAAGATCTACAAAGAACGTACAAAGCGTTGGCATGACAAGCGACTGTGTGAAAAGAATCTCTAGGTTGGTTAGAAGGTCTTGCTATTCAATTTTAGGCTACAACTCTTTCCGGGCAAATTGAAATCACGCTAGTCCGGACCATTCATAATTAAAGAAGTATTCTCGCACAGTGCAGTCGAATTAACAAATGAAGAAGGGACCAGCGCATTTAAGGTCAATGGACAAAGAGTCAAGATATATCATGGAGGAGACTTTCATCGCGAGAAAACCTCCGTGGACCTAAGGAATCCAGAATGAAGAAGAAACGAGTAGTCCCTGTGTTGATATGCGACACACTCATCAGGGATGGATTTTTTTTTTTTTTTTAGTATCCTTTTGATTTTTTCCTTTCATGAATTTATCTTACTTTTTGCATAACCACTACTCTTTAGAATTACCAACTCTTTCTTTCATACTTTTGACCCTCTTGATATTTAGCAATGATCGTAGTGAACGATTGCGATGGAGCTATGCGATAACCTAAAAACACGCGACCGGTTTGGTCGGCCCATCACAATCAAAGGATCAACCCACCGCAAGAAAAGATGTGATAAAAAATGATGCACGCAACAGAGCAAATTTGGGGTTTGTGTCTTTCCTTGACTCATTTTTTTTCAATTTTTCACTTCTCGCATCTCATTTTAATATTGCTAAATTCTACTATCGCATCCGCTTTTGTTTAACTCAATCATTGAATTTTGATTACTTTATTTAGTCGCCGCATTCTTCCCCGTACCAATTATGATTTCAATGATGAAATTCATGCATTTATTTCTTACCACATGTACTAAAGTCAAATTAATTTTTGGACAGTCAATTCATGAAAGTCAATTATGATTTTTATGAAATTTTCTAAGTTCATCACATGAGTTATTTAGTCTATCAGCAATGAGGACATTGTTGTGTGTAAATTTGGGGGTGCTAGTATTGTTATTTTCAACCTTGCTACTTTTAGAAATTCAATATATATATATACATACATATATATATATATATTAACGTTGAGATCAGATCCTGCTCGTAGTTGGATGTTCGCATGACACCTGTGGGGGCAAGCCAAAACGAAGGTGGGAATCGTGATCAACGCATAAACTAAGTGATCGCAACTCCGCTACCAAATAAAGAAATGGGCACGAGTTTTGAATGAGAAAGAGCGCCTTGCTCATAGTTGGATACTCGTATGATACCCGTGGGAGCAAGCCAAAACGAAGGCTGGGCACTTGGATCAGTGCAAGATCACAAAAAGAGTATCTAAATCGCGCAAGGATAAAAATCACTTGGAAACACCCTAGTTGAGGAAAGTTTGAAATAAATCATGCGATGTCCTGGAAATGAGTAAAGTTTTTTTTTTTTTTGAAGGCTAAACTTGCGGTCCCTAAAGATTAGAAATATTTTAGGAAGAGATCAGGATAGAAATTAAGAAGGCATTGGTTCATGAAATTTGAATAAGGCACCTTGAGAAGTCTAGGTAGGGTAAAAGTCGTTGACTTTTTAAAGAAAATCTTTAGTATATGCTTGAGGACAAGCATTGCTTTAAATTTGGGGGTGTGATAACTGGTAGAAATACAAGTTATTACAACTCAAATAAGTAAAACAATGAGAGAATGCGATGATAAAATAAGCAATATCATGTCTAAAAGTGCTAAACTGAAAGGAATTACGATCGCAAGCGCCCATCACATAAAAGCAGTTAATTTACTTATTTTGTGCAGGAAAAATGCGATGGCGAAAGTAAAATTGCGATCCAAAGGAACAAGGTGTCAACGCGCTAGAAGATTGCGATCATAAGTCATGTGATCGGCGATCATGAGAAGTTTGTTAAAAAGGTGGCCGCATAAAGATTGTGCATCAAAGTGACAACATAATAAATCATGATGGGATGGAAAGCTGACAATGGTCGAATCCAAATTTAGTTGACAAGTCGTTAAAGCCACACTGTAGCAAGTACATTCAACTTTTGGTGACTATTAATCGGCGCATCAGAGTAGGAGAATTAATACCGCCCATCATTGCAATCATTAGAAAAGAAGGCTGCTTCTTGAGCTCTATAAATACTGAAGGCCACCAGTGTAAGGGGATTAATGAGTGAGAGAAGGAAGCAGTTAGTCTGTTCACGTACATACTCATACATCTACTTAGAGGACGGAGAAGAGCAAGGAGACGAGGAAGCCGAGAGATCATTCTCGGGCAGATCGAGAGACTGCCGAAAAGCGTTACAAAGGAGAGAGGGCCAACACTTGCGAGAGCAAGAATACACATCGAGAACAGAGTTGGAGTGAAAAAGAATAGTGTAAAAGGCCACGGGAAGAAAGACATTGCTTGCCAGGTTTCTTATCTCTCAATTCCATTTGTTATTTTGTATTCAACACTTTATTTATAGAAAATGGAAATCTCATTTCAATCTATGTTCAATCTCTCCATACTTTGCATGAGTAGCTAAATTTCCGAATGGGTTGAGAAGTACTTAGCTAGCATGACTTAAGATTTACATTTTATGCAATCATTTTGTCTTATGTATGTGTCATTCACCCTTTAGATATACTTGAGAGAGTAGTCTAAAGATAGAATCTAGACTTGAGAGAGTCAGATTAGAATGTAGGCTTGAGAGAGTCAGATTAGAATCACATAAGCAAGAAATAGAAACTTAGACATAAGTTCTATTGCTATTAACACATCGCATGTGGTCACCTTGTTTTATGTGTGCATCATTCAGCATCGCATAGACAAGAATAGAGGCTTAGACATAAGTCCTATTGACTTTTTCGTTTACACATTGCATGCGTTCTAGAAATAGGAACTATGGAATTCTGCATTGAGAAATGACGTGTTGTTATTTGTGTGATCGCATAACTTGTACACGATCTTAAGAAATGTTAGCTAAACCCCTTTTCATCCCCTTCATTGCATACTCATTGTAACTCTACGCTTTTATCAACTCTGCGTTCAACTCTGTCGCATAGGAAAAATTCTTAATCAAGACACCATCCACTTCATTTGTTTTTACTACCGCAAGAGAATCAAAGTGACTGTTGCATATTTACTTAGTAGTCCCTGTGTTCGACCCTGGACATACCAGGAAACCTAATGAGGCTTATACTTGGGTCTTGTTAGGAAAACTTGCATGATCACCGCATAACACACATCACCGCAACCTCACACCATAACACATCAAAATTTTCACGCATCATGGAGCAATGCGATAACCTCAACACACGTGACCGACTCGATTAGCCCATCGCAATCCAAGAATCAGCCCACCATAAGAAAAGATGCGATAAAAAATTATGTGGGCGACAAAGCAAATTTGGGGGTTGTATCTTTCCTTGCTTCATCTTATTTCCATTTTGCACTTCTCACATTTCAATTTAATATTGCTAAATTCTACTATCACATCTTCTTTAGTTTGACTCAATCTGGAATTTTTTATTACTTTATTTAGTCGCTGCATTCTTCCCCGTACCAATTATGACTTCAATGATGAAATCCATGCCTTTATTTCTTACCGCATGTACTAGAGTCAAATTAGTTTCAGGATAATCAATTCATGAAACATTTCTAAAATTTAGCGGTCCACTGTAACGGCGGGTTTGGATTGATGATATAAATTGCTCACAATGATGCAATACTACTTCTAGTTATGCATTAATTATGGATGTTCATGTAGTATGCCATGTGTTGTCACAAGTTTCCTTACGATGGAACCAAGTATAATTTCATCGCAAGTTTCTTGGTGTGATCCGAGGTCGAACACGGGGAATGGTTTAGGTTATTGCGATATGTTCATGATATATGCGACCAGGTTTTTAATCTTTAAAAATGAGTTTGTACAAGTATATAAATTGTGAGAAAATAAAGGAAAGTAGTAAAGATGCGATAAAGACATAAAAATACAGTAAAATTAAGCTAGATGTTACAAGATACAGACTTCATGTACAAGATGCTGGGATTAAGGCTGGCTGTGAAAGTTATGCAAGGACATGGGATGCAACGACAAGCGTTATGAACAGAATAGAAAGAGAAAGACAAATAATACAAACAATGCAAGTTCTTAATTGGATTGACGGTACAAATATTGTTCCGCTCTTCTCTTGGCGTACACCTCTCAGTGATCGGCCGCGCTCCCACATGTCTGTGGTGAAACAGAGACTAACGTGATGAATGCAAGGTTGCTTCCTTGTCTAGAAGTACTACTCGCTTTAGTTAACGCATTCTTCTGACCTTCTCTCGATAGATCAGAATGACATCTTCACTTCTGCTCTCACAGGTGAAAATGCGTCTAGCATGCTTTAGCTAAACGTATTTTATATCTTTAATACAGATTAAGTTCTCAGTGATTCATATTGCTCGCCAGGGGGTTAAGAGACATCATGAAGAAAGTGATGGATGGGTGAACGGAAATAGACAGAAAATGGTAAACGGAATCTATCGAAACATTTAATATTTCTACTAAGCGTTTGATACATGGTGTATGAATGAAGAGATAAAGAAAGCATGAAATACACAATGAAAGAGAGATAGAACAGATACAATCAAGTGCCAATGTCTTGGAACAGATTTAATGAAGATCTGCTTGCCGGATAAGATGGATTTGATGGTAGGAAGAGCTTCCCTCTCAGGCTTGCTCTACCAGTAGCAGGGATCTTTGCACAGAGCTTCCGATCGGGTGTATGGTAGGTTAGATCTGAGATTCACCTCTTGGCCTTATCTCGTCTTCTTCCCAGATTTCTTCTCTTAAGCCCTCAGCTCAGCCTTTTCTCTACAATCTAGCAGCACTTAGCCCCGTATCAAGTAGCATATCTTTTCTCTGAAATCAATGGGGTATTTATAGGTGCAGATCTTCGGCCTTGTGTTCCCCACTCATGGTTATGGTAATTCCAAAGATGGAGGGATATTATTCCTTCTGTTATGCAATTAGACCGTCAATTTTGCAAAACCGTTAGTTGTACACGTGTCTCAATCCTCCGCTCTTGCGTTGCTCAGTTGCATCTTTCAATCATAGGTTCACGTGCGGTGTTTGTATTTATTATCGCATGCGGTTGAAGCACAGCTCTTGGATCGACTGTCGCATTGCGCCGTCATTGTTGTAATCGTCTCTTCATTGTGGATTGGCGGGCGCAATGTGACAGAGATGCGTTGATTAGTTTCTCGTGAGCCTTGAGAGCAAGCGGTGACTTGGTCTCCTGCAAAACAGAGTAAAGCTCAACTTGTCTTCCATCTTTTTGGTGTTAGTGGGTGTAATCACAAACATTTATAATTATTGCAATACTAGGCTAATTTTCATACAATTGGTGCATAATTACTAACTTTTAGCCGCAATATCTAGATAAGGTGGCATAAATAACTTGTATTTCTAAAAGTAATCACACCCCCAAATTTAGATATATGCTTGTCCTCAAGCATATCTTCTACTAAGGCAATCATGCTCCATTCCTATCCTATATTTCTGTGATGATTGGTTGCTCCGAATGTTACACTTAGGCACATTACTTGACATCACACTTTCCTTCTATCCTTGCTAATTCTTAGCAAGCCCTACTTTATTCTTCTATGTAACAAAATTCTGCTCAAAGACACTTTTCTAGTTTTCAAAATAGATTTTTATCTCTTCTTTATCAAAACAACTTGATGTATCTATATGCAGTGAGCAAAACTTTGTGTCATTTATTCACTTAGAGACAGTTGATCATGGTTACACTCTTCGTTTTGGCTTGCTCCTACGAGTGATATGTGAACATCCAACAACAAGCAGGCTCTTTTCACAACTAAACTCTTATCAGGTTGGGAACATTTTTGAAATTTCCTTTGCGCTGACATTGGAGTTTTGCATAACATATTATATATATATATTTATTTATTTATATATACATACACACACACACACACACACATATATATATATATATATATATATATATATATATATATTTATCGAAAGGTAAATGGACGCATTTTCTTAAATACTGCGTATTCTTGATATTATCTGCTTAGACCTTCCTCACCGCTAAATTTACAGATGAGCAAGGTCCTCATTGCGTTGTTTGGGTAGACTAGACAAACACTTAAAAGAAAATTTCAAAAAGAAGGTTTGAGCAGAACTTTGAAAGATAAACGGTAAAGTACTGCTAAACTAAGAGTTAACTAAATGTTAGTCAGAATTTACTAAGTATGGGAAATGTTTCCAAGTGTAAACATATAATACATCATAGCAACGCAATGAAGATCGTAAAAATAAAAGATTAAAAATGTCACAAAAATTAACAAAGGAAGATAAAGAATGAGGCACAGGCAAAAAGTAGAGTGAATATATACTCTGATTGTATTGACTATTAACAAATTATACAAATATATTACAAATGAACGCATTACAAAAAATTTTCTATTGCCTGTACAAGAGCCAAAGAATTTGATTAACTTACAAATAATAAAAGAATTGAATATAAATATGAATGGCCACATAAAAAAACTCAAATTGGAAGAAAGAGTAAACATTAAGGCTGAGGAGTAGGGGGATCCGGTGGGGGATGTTGAGGTGGCACAACAGAAGCGTCATCAAATAGTAAGTGCTGCCTTAGATGCGGAGGCACCATCGGACCATGCAGATAGGCGGTAAGAAAGTTGAAATACTCTTGATTGCACTCCACTATCCGTCTTTGGTTTAGGAAGATTCTATGCATACTGCGTTGGATATTGATGAGTGCTTCCCTTGAAGTCGCAGCACTGTGTTGAATCTCATCAATGTGCTCCATTGCGACCTCAAATCGATGATTGAAAAAGTGATGCTGCTGAGAGACAAGCTCTTGCTGTTGAGAGAAGAGGGTTTTCATTTCAACTAACTCAGCAACCAGGGAGACGGAGGATGGTTGTGCCTGCGATGTCTCGCTAGCACCGTTTTGGGGTTGGGCAGATGTGCCTTCACCCAAATCGTGTGGGTCATCAACTTGCGGCGGTGGAATGGTGGGTTGTGGTGATGAAGTGTTGGGGAAGGTGGGGTTGTTGGCTGAATAACAGAAGAGTTGGGGACAAGAGGAAGATTTGTAAAAGGTTCGTGTAAAGGGGAAGAGGGTTGCGCTGGCGGGCTTGGAGATCGGATAACTAAAGGAAGAGGGTTTGTAGGCTCTGGATCTTGCACTGGTGACTCATGAACCCTATCTTTTTCCTTATCTTCTCTTCGTCTTCTTTTTGGTCTTGGTTCCTGCGGCGCATTCAAATCGATCGCAGGTCTCTTTGTTGACAGCTCGGGGCAATGTGGGGAATCCTTGAGGAGCATCCTCAAAATTTTGATGTTGATGAGGCTGTGGACTTTTGGCATGGGCTCCTCATCAATGCCTACACCCACAGTTAGGCATAAACTTGAGAGGATCCACGGGAAGTAGTACTGCCCCACCAATGCTCTGATCTCCCCTGCGATCAACCACACTACGTCGATAGGAATGCTGCGAGTAATATAGTATACAGTCATTACCCGATCCCTTGATACAGTTCTATCGTGTCACACCCCGCCCCAGACCACCCTCTGCGCCTGAGAAAGGGCATGACTGGCAGCAGTTATCAACCCTTTGGCTGACACTTACTGCCTGATAACTCTTGAAGAAAAAATAACTCTGATACCAATGAACAAGTTCAAGAATCAATTGATTAAGTAAGCCAATTTCATTACAACAATGTGATGTTCTTACAACTCCAGGACTTAAATACAAGTTTACAACAACAACCAACTGTAAAACCCTCCGAAAGTGTAACTGTGGCGCGTGGCAGACCTTTACCTTAGCAACACCCTGGAACTCTTCACCTTCTGCTACCTGGGGGAGGGGGGAGGGGGGGTATAAGAAAACATTTGGAAGAGTGTGAGCTACTAAGCTCAGTGAGTGGTTCTTTTAGATTAATAATCAATTTTCAAATCATATTTTTGGGAAATCAATCACATAATCACAATTCCAGTATTACTTATGCATGATCATATGTACATTCATTCAATTATCAACCTCTAGTTCCATGCTATACGTGGCATGCTCATATCATGGACACATTATCAATCATAACAACTTTTTATGGAAACTTTCCTATAACTCACTTCTCCCGCCAATGTGCACACCGACAATTCTTTATCCTGCTAGTCATGCTTAGGTACTTGACTATATTCCCCGCCGATCTTCACCAAATATTATTTCCCACCGACCGAGGCCGACTATATTTTCTCGCTAAGCACCTTTTGTTAAGCATGCTAACTATGTAATCTGGGTATAATCTCAGTTTCCATAGTAATTTCACAAACAATATGATGGCAATCATCATAACATCATAAGCATGTATTTTGCACTTACATATGAATTTATCACATATCAAAGCATAAAGCTAAGTGAACACTCACCTTGATCGCTTAGGAGCTTTTCTAGTAGCTCTCTTTTCTACCTCGGGCTCCCTTTTCACCTCTAGAATCCAGATTCAAATTACAGCTTAGATTACCATAGTTCTAAACCTTATTTTGAGATACTTCATTCTACAAAAATATTCTAAAATGTCTCAGGAAGCTTACCCTAAAATTTTAGCTTAGAAATCCTCGTGGTTTGGCTGAAATCACAGAATCTTCAAGACTGGCTCAAGCTGATCCGACAGCCTGACCCTTCTGTCTTCTTCTCAGTTTCCAGCCCGATCCTTTTGAGATTTTCCTCCAGAAGCCCTACCCTGAAAACTATACTTTTAGAGATTTTAGGTGGCTTTAGAATCACTCCAAACGCACGAGTAAATTGGGAGAACTCCTCATCCCAAATTGGTGCATCCTCTTCAGACCTCACTATCCAATGCGTCCTCTATGACTAACGCATGGATTTGGCTCCAACGCAAGGTTACCTCAACTTTCCCACTGGTCTTAAATGTATTTTGAGTTGTGATATGAAGAATGAAGTCTTTGGTCCTATTTATAGGCATCCAAGATTGCTCCATGGCCGACACCTCCTACTTGGCCGCATGACCAAGTGTCTCTTCCTTACACCATCAACGCAATCTTACATCAGAACAACCCAATGTGTCTTCTTCTCCTTTCACCAACGCATGGCCCTTACCTCTGTATGTATTCTTATGCTGCCACCTCTTTTACTTAAGGATTAAGAATTCTTCCTAACAAGCCACATGTCCGGATGACATCCTCCATGAGTTCATCCTTCATATGCATCCACAAACTCTTGGATGTTCAACGCATCACTTCCATTTTTCTTCCTTCACCAACACATCCAACGCATCCATCATCCAACGCATCCAACGCATCCAATGCATCCAATGCATCCATCATCCAATGCATCCAACACATCCAATGCATCCATCATCTAATGCATCCAACGCATCCAACGCATCCATCCAGCCTAATGCATTGGTCTAACCTCCAAGGCATGCGTCACTCCCACTTCAACTTCTCCCTTGGCCCAAATAATCTCTCAAGATCTTATGGCCAATGCATAGCAATGCCTAGTCCAACACTTAGTCAATTTTTCATCAATTTAATCTTAACTCAAAACTACTCAAGGAAAATCTATTCAACACCTAGAAATTTTCCTTCACTTCAACATCGGATTTAACTTTTACTTAGTTAATTTCCTTAATCACCTGCTTAAGTAAAGAATAATGGAAATCCGAGTTTCACATGTCGTGCGTTGTTGGGATCAGCCGCTTCTTGACCAGATAAACTCAGAGCCTTCCCTCCGGTAGCAAAGACTTGGACTCCAAGGTGCAGATGCCTTTAGGTGAGACCGACCATTGTATGCCCGGTTGCACTAGTACCTTCAGCAAGTCTTCCATCAGTTCTTCTGTAGGATCATCAATAATCTTGTTCCCTGATGCATCAGGGTTGTCCTTCAACTGATATAGCTCATTGATGTCCTTTGCGCTGAAGTGTACTGTCTCTCCATTAAAAGTCATCGCATCCCTATTTCCATGCAGACGCCCATGGTAGAAATCCCGCACTACCTGAAGCACGATGATGAATGGGCATTGACAGAATGTGTCCCACCCATGCCCCACAATGACGCTCGTGATGAGGTCAGGTAGTGGGGTCAGCGCAGGGTAGAAGCCCATCTCGATCAACATGTCATCGTTTTCTTTTCTTTTTGACGACCGCTTCTTGGCCGATGCGGGCTCATTGCTTTCTGCTACGTCCTTGCCTTTTGCTCGCGCAAGGCGGGCTGCTTGCCTTTATCTCTTTTCCCATTCCATGCGCTGTTCTTCTTTCTCGCGTTCAGCGAGTTCCTTGACCTTGCTCTTATATAAGCGCTTCTTGTTAGCTTCACACTTCCTCCTCTTCTCCTCCAAAAACAGTCTCTCCTCTTCTTCCTTCTTCCTCTTCTTTTCTTTTTCTTCTTCTCTCTCTCTTCTCTCTCAAATTCTTCTTCAAACTGCTCAAAGGCCAGCAATAGGTGTTGTTCCTCCTCACGCTTCCGGATCCCTTCGAGTATGGCAAGCTCATTGTTGCTTCGTATCTTCTCAAACTCCAATCTTCTTCTTCTATTCCCCACTGCGATGATGAGCTTTCCCTTCTCCATATTTTCTTGCTGCTATTCTTCTTCTTTTCTTTTTCTCTCCTCCTCTTCCAAAGCTAAAATAAAACTTTGAGGGTCGATGTTGGACCCTTGCGGCGCATTCTCCCTGCGACGCTGCATTAGGGGGGTTACCTCTATTTCTTTTTCTTCATCCGTCCCAACCAATTGTGTTACTACCGGTTGCGGTGGTTCCAACGGCTACGCCGTTTCTCCTCTATCCTCCCTTACGGAGGTTGATTCTCCATCCTTCTCAGGGCTCACAGCTCTCTGCCTTGCCTTTTTCTCTTCTCTTAGGTGCCTCTTCTCCTGTCGGGGCAATTTTCTCTCCTTTTTCTTCTTCTTCTTCCTCTTCTTCTTGGCCTCTTCATCTTCATCATCATCCTTTTGCTCTTTATTCTTTCTTGCCTTGTGATGACGTGAAGACTCCGCCTCTCTAGCCTTCTTTCCCTTGTTGTTCTTCTTCTTATCTTTCTTTTCAGCCTCTGTTGGTTGCTTCTCTCTCTTCTTCTCTTCCTTCTCGGCCTCTGCTGGCTACGCACCCCCTGCAACCTTCTCCATCGGAATGTCAGGGGTCACCAATGCAACCTCCGCTTCCTGGTCTCCTCGACTGTGATCTCTTCTTCTTCTCTTTCCTTGATTACAAGTTCCTCGTCTTTTCTTCTTGGAAGTTCTTCATAATTTTCTGCGATAAAAGTTGCCTCCTGAGTCTCCAGGATCAAGACATCATTCTCTTTTTCTTCTTCTTCAACCACCACCACTATTCCATCCAATACTATTTCATCTGCCACTACTACCGCCTCTTCCTTCGTAGGCAGTGGTTGGTTTACAACCCCTACCTCGGGCAGTCCACCTCCTTGCTCCAAACTACTGAGGATGTTGCCAAACACCTCCGATGTCATCTCGTCTCTTCCTTTCGCTTTCAGTGGAGACGGAAGGTGTAGGAATGCTCTTGGTGCTTCCTTCTCTCTCGAACACAGGAGGCCTAATGGCCAAAAGGTTTCTCCGAGTTCCTCCAGCGAGTCTGGATACAGTGGGGGCTTGGGCAACAAGCCGACGACTGGTAGCCAGGAATGCTGCCTCTCGCATGGCTGCTTGGTCAGAGGTGGAAGGTGAAGTGGATTGGTTTGGGGTTTGCTCAGCCATGGAATCGAGCTTGGAAAGGTCTGATGAGAATTCGAGTTTCTGGGGAGAAAGAACGATTCAGAATGCAAAACTCTAGGGTTTTTGAGTTTGCTAAGTAGGGTATAGGATTTACAATGAAGAGGGCGGCTGTATTTATAGGTTGGGTCGTGGTGGGGCCTACACAATTTTCACGGCGACTATCCTCGAGCAGCTCAACAGGAACGTCGTTCCACCTCCCTCATTTATGGATTTTCAGATAAAGCATCCTTTCGTCTGCCAAGTCATAATTGCTTGGGGATACGAATCGATAGGAAGTTCATTGCTTGCGATTGTCTTGTTTTATGTTGTGCAAAATACCCCTTTAGAGTTACTCGAGAGAGAATCTAAAGAAAAAACCTAATGTCTCGAGAGAGCTAGGTTAGAATTTGGACTCGAAAGAGCAAGAATAGGCTTGCATAAATAAGAGATAGGGACTTAGAGATAAGCTCTGTTTGTCAACTTGCATTGCATGCATCCTAGGAATAGGAATGATATTATGTGGTCGCATATTTGTGTGAATGTCATGTTGTCATCGAATAAATAGAGATAGAGGTTTATGTGTAAACCCTGTAGACTTATCGCATATTTATCGCATGCGTTCTAGCCTTAGAAGTCGTGGCATTCACGCCGAGAGGTGTTTACTATTGTATGAATGTTGCATGATCGCATGGCATGAACGCATCCTTGGGAGTGTTAGTCGAAACCCTTCTCAACCCATTCACCGCATATTCATCGTATTTCCCGTTTACCAACTCTTTTCGAACCCTGCCGCATTCGTTATTATTTTCATTAACGCAACAACAACCCAACACTTATTTATTCAACTGGTTACCGCAAGTTTTCAGAAAAATCTCCAACGCAACTATTTTCACAAGTCCCTGTGTTTGACCCTGGACTTACCAAAAAACTCAGAGGAATTTACACTTGGATTCCTCTAGGGAAACTTGAGTGCACAAAGCAATCCAACACATATATCATCCATAATGTACACTTCATAAAATTCAAGCATCAAGTTTTTGGCGCCGTTGCTGGGGACTTTGGCAAAATAGTTGTTAATGGTAATTTTTGTGATTTCTTTACAGAATTCTCAATCTCTGGCGAACTACGACCCGAAGATTGAGAGAACATTTCGAAGGAGACTAAGAGACCACCAACAGCAACCACAATCCGATAAAGAAGAGATGGTGAAGCAGCCTAGGAATGAAGCACCAAACAACAACAATGTCATGGCAAATCTGATTCTGTTGGCAAACGATCGCAATAGGCCCATTAGGGACTATGCATCGCCAAATATCTATGATTTCTCTCCGGGAATCATGAGGCATGCCTTAGACGGAAGTAGATTTGAAATGAAACCGGTGATGCTGCAGATGATCCAGGCTGTAGGTCAATTCGGAGGAAGGCATGGCGAGGACCCGCACGCCCATCCCTAAAGTTTTATTGAAATTTGCAATACTTTTGTGTTCCCGAACATCTCGACTGAAGAAGTTCGACTAACATTGTTCCCATTTTCTCTCTGTGATCAGGCTAGGAAATGGGCTTATTCGCTCAAACTAGGAGAGATCACTTCTTGGGAGCAGGTGGTGGAGAAGTTTATGAAGAAGTATTTTCCACCTACCGAGAACGCGAGACGAAGAAATCTTATTACTAATTTTGAACAAGATATGGATGAATCGCTCAACGATGCTTGGGCGAGGTTTAAAAGGTTGGTCCAAGATTTTCTACATAATGGGCTACCAGATTTCCTACAAATGGAAATTTTCTACCACGGTTTGAATCTTGCTTCGCAGACCGCTGCCAATACGGCAACAGCTGATGGTCTGCTTGACAAGACTTATGACGAGGCGAAGAATATCTTGGACCGCATCTCTAAGAATCATGAAGACTGAAGGGAGAGTGACCAGAGATTAAGACTCAAGGATTATGACGCAAATAACAGTGCTATTGTCTCATTGCAAAACCAAATGACCGCAATGATGAATTTGATTCAAGGAATGATGATCAGTAGCCCAACATCGCAAGGTGGGCAGATTAAGGCAATAAGTCAAAACACCACAAGGTGTGCGACTTACGATGATGGGCATGCAATGGAAGATTGCCCGCAAAATCCACAGTCTGTATATTTTGTAAAGAATAACCCCTTTTCAAACATCTACAACCCTGGGTGGAAAAACCACCCCAATTTTGCTTGGAAGAATCAACAACAAAAATTTCAATTTGTGGCGCAAAAAGAAGGGCCACTAGGATTCTTTCAATGCAATAACGGTCAACAGAGCAACCAAGCAAGTAAATCACAACAACCACCACAATCTTCTTCTCTAGAAAGCCTATTGAAGCAATACATAGAGAAAAATGAGACAGTGCTTCAAAGTCAGGCTATGTCCATCCACAACCTTGAATTGCAAATGGGCCAGATTGCGAATGAGCTCAAAAGTAGACCGCAAGGGGCATTGCCAAGTTCAACCGAGCTTCCACGCAACCCAGGAGGATCAGGTAAGGAGCAATGTCAAGTTGTGACATTGCGCAATGGAAAGACCGTGGAGGGAGGAAGAAAGGACCAGAGTAGAACAACTTCCATCGCAGCTGAGCCTGAGATTGCGGCAACGCAAGAAGAAGAAAAGGAAAATGAAGTAGTAGAACCTGAGGTTGCGTCAACCTCAAAGTCAAATGAAACAGGGACCGTGAAAGTTTAGTTACCTCACTTCCCTCAGAGGCTAAGGAAGAAGAAAAATGAAGAGGTACAGTATCAACGCTTCCTGTCTATGCTAAAACAATTACATGTTAATATTCCTTTCAATGAAGTGATTGAGAAGATGCCTGCCTATGCCAAGTTTCTGAAGGACATGGTAACTAAGAAGAGAGGCGGTGGAAATTTGCCACGGTGGCACTAACGTAAAGTTCAAAATCTATTATCTCACAGAAGATGAGCGGTCCTGGGAGCTTCACTATTCCTTGCTCCATAGGAGGACTCTATATTAGGAAAGCCCTATGTGACTTGGGGGCCCAACATAAATTTGATGTCGCTGTCAATCTTTCGATAATTAAATGTGGGGCAACTTGTGCCCACATCCGTGATTCTCCAACTGGTCGGTAGATCTCTGGTTCATCCAAAGGGTAAGGTGAAGGACATGCTGATCACGATTGATAAATTTATTTTGCCAACTGACTTCATCATTCTTGATTATGAGGCCGAAAAAGATGTGCCCATAAATTTGGGCTGACCTTTCCTATCAACGGGTCATGCTCAAATTGATGTGCACAATGGAGAAATCACTTTGAGCATAAACGGATAGAAGCTCAAATTTAACATAATTCGTGCCATGAAATTTCCTGATGAGGAAGACTTGCCAGATTCTGAAGATGACCTGAATTTGATTGAAGAAGAAAAGCCTGATGAAGAGTGTGAAGAAGAGGATGCCAACACATCCTAGCTGCCTGTAATGCGATCTTAGTAAAAACAAACAAAGAAGAAGGATTGATCGCAATGCAAGAAGAAGAGCCGAAAGAAGAAAGAAAAATAACGTAATCTTCTCTCGTGGAACCACCAACATTTGAATTGAAAACCCTACTAACACATTTGAATTGAAAACCCTACCAACACATTTGAAGTGCGCATTCCTGGGGCAGAATGAGAAGCTGCCAGTGATAATTTCCTCCATAATTAACACAGATCAAGAGAATGCATTGATGAAAATTCTCAAGAAGCATGTGTGAGCAATCGGCTGGATGCTCGCTGATATTAGAGAAATTAGCCCCGCGTATTGCATGCACCACATTCGTCTTGAGGACGACCACAAAGCAACCATTGAAAATCAACACAGACTTAACCCTGCGATGAAGAAGGTTGTCAAAAAGGAGATTATCAAGTGGCTGGATGCGGGCATTATCTATCCCATTACAGATAGCACATGGGTCAGCCCCGTGCAATGTGTACCGAAGAATGGAGGAATGACAGTAGTCCTAAATGAGAACAATGAATTAATACCGCAAAGGACCATCACTGGATGGCGCATCTGCATGGACTACTGCAAATTGAATGCGGCCATAAAGAAAGATCACTTCCCTTTGCCATTCATCGATCAAATGCCGGACAGATTAACAGGGAACGATTTTTATTGCTTCTTGGATGGATATGCCAGGTATAATCAGATCATGATAGCTCCTGAAGACCAAGACAAGACCACATTCACCTACCCATATGGGACATTTGCTTTTCGCTGCATGCCGTTTGGCCTCTGCAATGCACCAAACACATTCCAGAGGTGCATGATGGAGATCTTTTCAAATTATCTCGAGGACTCAGTAGAAATATTTATGGATGATTTCTCCGTTTATGGGAACACTTATGAAGTCTGCCTGGCCAATTTGGAGAAAATTCTGAAAAGATGTGAAGGACGAACGTGGTGCTCAATTGGGAAAAATGTCACTTCATGGTGAATGAGGGAATAGTGTTGGGACATAAAGTCTCTTGAGAAGGGTTTGAGGTGGACAAAGCAAAGATTAATGCAATTGAAAAGCTTCCAACTCCAACCAACGTGAAGGTTGTACGAAGCTTCTTGGGGCATGCCAGATTCTATAGACGATTCGTCAAGGACTTTTTTAAAATAGCAAGACCACTGAGTGCGTTGTTAGAGGCAGACAGGAAGTTTGAATTTGACAACAATTGCCTCAACGCATTCAAAATTTTAAAAGATGCGTTGATTACTGCACCCATCTTGATTGTGCCGAATTGGACACTCCCATTCGAACTCGTGTGCGACGCAAGCGGGTATGCGATGGGAGCTGCATTAGAAGAAAAGAAGGAAACTATTTTGCACCCCATCGCATATGCGAGTAAAACTCCGAACCCTGCCCAACTTAATTATACCACCACTGAAAAAGAGTTCCTGGCTGTGATTTTTGCGTTGGAAAAATTTGGGGCATATCTATTGGGAATAAAGGTACTCATTCACACTGATCACTCGACAGTCAAATATTTGATGACAAAGAAGGATGCAAAGTCAAGGTTGATCAGATGGGTTCTCCTCCTTCAAAAATTTGATATCAAGATAATTGATTGGAAGGGGACAGAGAATCAAGTTACGGATCACTTGTCCAGATTAGAAAATCCTGAGGTTGACCGCAATGAATTTGAAGTGAGTGCCGTGTTCTCGGACGAGCAGCTGTTTGTAACGCAAATTTTATGCAATGATATGCGATACTACTTCTAGATGTGCATTAATAATGAATGTTCTTGTAGTATGCTGTACGCTGTCACAAGTTTCCTTGCGTTGAAACCAAGTATAATTTCACCGCAAGTTTCTCGGTGTGATCCGAGGTCGAACACAGGGACTATTTGAGGTTATTGCATTATGTTTGTGATACATGCAACCAGGGGTTTTTCAATTTATAAAAGGGTTTATTGTACAAGTAATTAAACATGCGATAAAGTAAAGTAAAGTAGTAAAAATGCAATAATAAAATAAATTGTGATAAAGTAAATCTATGCTAAGATGATACAAGATACAGGTTTCATGATACAAGATACCGAGATCAAGGCTGGCTGTGAAGATTATACAAAGATCGTGTAATGTGGTGGCAAGTCTTATGTGTGAAGCAGAAAGAGAAAAGATAACTAATATAAACAGTGCAAGTTCTTTAATTGCGTTAAAGATATAAGTACTGTTCTGCTTATTCCTTAGCGTACACCTCTCGGTGATCGGCCGCGTTCCTACATCTCTGTGGTGAATAGGGACGAACGCTATGAATGCAAGGTTGCTTTCATCTCTGGAAGTACTACTCGCTTTAGTTAATGCATTCTTCTAACCTTCTCTTGACAGATCAGAATGACATCTTCACTTCTGCTCTCACAGGTGAAGATGTCGTCTAGCATGCCTTAGCTAAACGCATTTATCTCTTTAGCACAGATTAAGTTACTCGTTTAATCCATATTAATTAACAAGGGATTAAGAAAACTTCATGGAGAAAATGATTAATGGAGGAACAGAAATAGATAAAGAAGTGGAAATAGAAATGATCGAGACATTCAATACAACTATTTAGTGTCTGAAACATGATTTGTGAATGAAGAGATTAAGAAAATGAAATACAATTGATGAAATAGAGTTAGAAACAAATACAAATAAGCACCAATGTCTTGGCACCGATCTGGATGGAGATTTGCTTGTCGGCGTGGATGAATCGTGCGGAAGGATGAGCTTCCCTCTTAGGCTTGCTCAACCGGTAGCAGGGATCTAAGCACAGAGCTTCACGGTGGGGATTTAGCAGAATTGAACTGAGACTCACCTCTCAGCCTTGTCTCTTCTCTTCCTGGATTTCTTCCGATCAGTACTCAGCTCAGCCTCTCTCTCAGTATTGTAGCATTAATTAGCCTTCGTATCAAGTATATTCGTATCAAGTATATATGGGGGTATTTATAGGTGAAAAGCTTTGACTCTTGGCTTGTGGACCCCACTTATTGTTATGGAAATTCCGAAGATGGAGGAATAAATATTCCTTCTGTTATGCAATCAGACTGTCAAATCTGCACAACGGTTAGTTGTAGACGTGTCACAATCCTCCACATTTGCATCGCTCAGTTGCATCTTTCGATCGTGTGCTCGCATGCGGTGTTGTTTTTATTACCGTATGCGATTGAAATTCAGCTCAGGATCGACTGTCGCATTGCGCCGTCATTGCATTAATCGTCTCTTCATTGTTGATTGACGGGCGCAATGTGACAGAGATGCGTTGTTCAGTTTCGCGTTGAGCCTTAATCGCAAGCAGTGACTTGGTTTCTTGCAAAACAGAATAGAAATATCCTCTTTTACCATCTTGATGATGTTAGTGGGTGTAATTGCGATAATTTATATTTATTGTATTTCTGAGCTAATTTTCATACAATCGACGCATATTCCTTCTCTTTTGGCTGCAATATCTAGATAAGGCAACATAAATAACTTGTATTTCTACAAGTTATCACTATTTCACATAGAAGAATTGCCCTGGTATGCGAACCTCGTCAATTATTTGGTTTGTGAATAATTTCCTGAAGATTACACCAACCATCAACAGAAAAAGCTCAAGAATGAATGCAGACACTATTATTGAGATGAACCGAATCTCTATAAAAGAGGTGCAGACCAAATCATTCGATTATGCGTCCCAGATGCTGCTCAACAATGCATATTATCGTAGTGCCACGATTCGCCATATGGAGGGTAGTTTGGAGGATAACGTACTACAGCCAAAGTTTTACAAAGTGGATTCTTCTGGCCTTTATTATTTAAGGATGCTGCTGACTACACAATGAAATGTGATCGGTGTCAACGCAACGACAACATTTCATAGAAGAACGCAATGCCAATGAATACTATCTTGAAACTAGAACTATTTGACATATGGGGCATTGATTTCATGGGGCCATTCCCTCCTTCAAACGGTAAGCACTATATTCTATTAGTCGTTGACTATGTCTCCAAGTGCGTAGAGGCAATTGCATGCGCCGCAAGTGATGCGACAGTAGTCTGCCAGTTCCTGAAGAAAAATATTTTCACACGTTTTGGTACTCCTTGTGCCATCATAAGTGATGAAGGATCACACTTTGTCAACCATAATATAAAAGAGCTGTTGTGCAAGTACAATATCCTCCACAAAGTGGCCACCACATACCATCCCCAAAAAAATGGCCAAGCTGAAGTGTCCAATCGGGAAATTAATTTGATACTTGAGAAGGTAGTCAAACCTTTGCGGAAGGATTGGGCAATGAAGCTTGATGATGCGTTATGGGCATACTAGACTGCATTTAAAACACCTATAGGTATGTCCCTTTATGCATTGGTATTCGGCAAGGCGTGACACTTGCCTTTGGAGTTGGAATATAAAGCATTGTAGGCAGTTAAGAAACTGAATTTCGATTTGAAGAAAGTAGGGGAAGCGCGAAAAGTGCAACTGGTCGAGCTAGAAGAATGGAGGAACAACACATATGAAAATGCGAAAATTTATAAAGAGCGCACCAAGCGCTGGTATGATCAATGCATATACAGTAAGAACCTCCAAGTCGGGCAAAAAGTCTTGCTTTTCAATTCACGTCTGCGACTCTTCCCAGGAAAGTTAAAGTCTTGTTGGTCCAAACTATTCATAATTCGACAAGTACTTCTGCATGGTGCGGTGGAATTATCAAATAACGACGGAACCAACATATTCAAGGTCAATGGGCAGTGTGTAAAGGCATACCATGGAGAAGACTGTCATTGCCAAGTCGACTCCATGGAATTAAGAAACCTTGAATGAAGAATGAAGTAGGTGGTCCATGTGTTATCAGATGATCGCAATTTATCAGGGACGCAAAGTTTTCGAAAATCTTAAGTCTTCAGCTCTTTTCTCCACTACTCAGAATTATCCTTACTTTACTATCTTTTCATTTTTCACTTCTATTTCTAAAAAAAAAAAAAAATCCTTTTATTTATTTTAAAATAATTTGACCCTCTCTTTGTTTTCCTTACAACGATCGAGACGCTGGATTGCAGAAATGTTACGCGAAGAAGCACTTATCTTATTCCATCACCGCAACCCAACGAAGAATGATCGCCACAAGATGAATGCGTTAATTCAATGCGAGCGATAGCGCTAAATTTGGGGGTGTACTCTTCCTTATCCTTACTTCAAATTTTGCACTATCACATTGCATATTACTTTTCAAAGTTTTATCACTGCATCCTCCTTGACTACCGCAAACATATCACAAGTAGATAACTTTAGTAGTTTATCGCATGTATTCTTTGCCAAGTATGATTTCAATGATGAAAAATATGCTTCTATCTCTTCCGTATATACTAGAGTCAACGTAAATCTTAGGATAGTCACCTTATGAAATATTTCTCGAAGTTAGGGGTTTGCTAGCTTTCTTTCAAATTTTCTTTACAACGCATTCTATGAACATCACATGACTTATTTTAATCTTTTGGCAATGAGGACATTGCCGTATTTTAAATTTGGGGGTGGGGTATTTGTTTCCGACCTTGCTACAATTTTTTTTTTAATAACAACTCCACTGTCAATGCAATGGGAAACCCATGTTGATAAGAATTAAGTTGCGAAAGGCACTTACCCGTAGTTGGATGTCCGCATGACATACGTGGGGGCAAGCCAAAACGAAAGTAAGTTGCCAGGATCAATGCATAAATAAATGATTGCAACTCCATTACCAAATTGGTATGAGTTTAGTCTGAGAAAGAGTGCATTGCTTGTATTTGGATGTCCGCATGACAACCGTGGGGGAAAGCCAAAACGAAGGCAAGGCACTCAGATCGGTGCAAGGTTAGAAAAAAATAGCAATGAAGAAAATTTTTGTGAAGGGATAAATCATTTGACACCCCGGTGGAAAATTTTCTTTTTAAAATAAATCATGCGATGTTTTGGAATTTAGTAAAGACCTTTTGAAAGTTAAGCTTGCAATCCCTAAGTCTTAGAAGTATTTTAGGAAGAGATTTGAACAAGACTTAAGGAAATTCTAGCATATAGGATTTGAACGAAGTATCCTTGAGAAATCTAGGGAAAGAACTTTGCGACTAACTTGCTAAAGGAATCTTTAGCTTATGCTTGAGGACAAGCATTATTTAAATTTGGGGGTGTGATAATAGGCAGAAATGCATGTTATCATAGTGCTAAATCCTTAAACAATGTTGGATTGCATTGATGAAATATGTTAAATTGCGTCCATTACCTTATCACCATTACAAGTTCATACCTCTTTTCATAGTTTTCTTTTCCATTTTATGGTGGAGCAAGAGAAGAGTGGTGACGCCGGAGATTGTCCAAGGCAGCTCGAGAGAGAACCTTGGGGCGTAAGAGCAGAGAGCGGGCTGACTCTCGTGAAAGTGAGAATATCTTTAGAGCACGACTAGAAACAGTGTAACGTCTGGCAGCAAGAAATTGCTCCAGGCTCTTTACAATACTTGCATTGTTATTCTGTACTTCATCTTATATCTATTCAATGGAAGTTCTATTTCTACATATGCTCACTCTCTTAATACGCATGAGTAGCTAAACTAGTTGAATGGGTTGAGAGGAACTAAGCTAACATGATCTAGGAAGTTCATTGTTTGCGATTGTCTTGTTTTATGTTGTGCAAAATACCCCTTTTAGAGTTACTCAAGAGAGAATCTAAAGAAAGAACCTAATGTCTCGAGAGAGCTAGGTTAGAATCTAGACTCGAAAGAGTAAGATTAGGCTTGCATAAACAAGAGATGGGGACTTAGAGATAAGCTCTGTTTGTCAACTTGCATCGCATGCATTCTAGGAATAGGAATGATATTTATGTGGTCGCATATTTGTGTGAATGTTGTCATCGCATAAATAGAGTAGAGTTTTATGTGTAAACCCTGTAGACTTATCACATATTTATCGCATGCGTTTTAGCCTTAGAAGCCGTGGCATTCACGCCGAGAGGTTGTTTTCTATTATATGCATGTTGCATGATTGCATGGCATGAATGCATCCTAGGAAGTGTTAGCCAAAACCCTTCTCAACTCGTTCACCGCATATTCATCGTATTTCCCGTTTACCAACTCTTTTCGAACTCTACCGCATTCGTTATTATTTTCATTAACGCAACAACAACCCAACACTTATTTATTCAACTGGTTACTGCAAGTTTTCATAAAAATCTCCAACGCAACTATTTTCACAAGTCCCTGTGTTCGACCCTTGACTTACCAGGAAACTCAGAGGAATTTACACTTGGATTCCTCTGGGGAAACTTGAGTGCACAACACAATCCACCACACATATCACCCATAATTTCCATTTCATAAAATTCAAGCATCACTTTCCCAAGAGTTAGCCCTCTCTCCATTCTTAACGCTTCCCGGCAGTCTCTCGAGCTAACCAGGAACGATCTTCCGACGTCTTCTCTCTTCACTCGCCTTCGCCTTCGTCTTCTAAGTATATGAATTACATATTACGGATATCTTTGATCTATCTTCTATGTATATAGCGGATGGGAACTGATGACATGTAGAAATGCATGTCATCTTAGGCCTTTTACTTAGAATTATGAAGGTCCTTAGGCAGAATATGCGGCAATCATGATAGGAATTCACAAGAAAATGAGCTTGCGTTGATCAGCATGTTGAATCTCAGCCAACTCGTTATTTTGCGTTAATTATGCATTCAATGTTCTATTTTTTTAGCTAATGCAGGAAATGAACGCAAACGCGGAAACCGGACCACTGCATAGACGACCGAATGCGAAGAAACACTCCATCACAAAGGCAAACGCATCGATCAACATGTTACGGTAATCAGCCGTATGCGTCCATCGCATGGGAGTTGCGCTCGTTAAGTGATTGAGGCCATCATGTAGAGTTGCGGTATTAAGCGAATGCGCTCATTGAATGATCGCGGCTACATGACAATGCATACTAATGGGATCAATGCAAGTTAGGTGAAATGAATGCATCAATGCATCTACCTCAAGAAAAACCAAAAGATGATGTTAACATTTCACCTACCACGCCGTTGGTGGCAGAGGTTCAGAAAGGACTAACGCGCCGAACGTCAAACTCAGAGCAGTCCAATTAATGCTGTCGGTGACCCAAGCTCTATAAATAGAAGCCGATGAGCTGAAATTCAAGTAATCTGGGGAGGATCCTTGTGATCCGAAGATTTTCCCCGCGATCCAGACAAACGCGTGAGAAGATGGCTGAGAGTTCTTCACCACCTTCATCCATTCCGAATGACGACTGGAGCTAGATCTCGAGAGAGTCATCTCCTTCACCCATCCATGGCACCACCGACAGCCTTGACGCACATCTGCTGGGAGCAAATCTTTGCTTCCAGCCGGTCATTTCCTTCTCCTTTCTTTTCTCATATTTTATTGTATGACATTTTGGAATTAAGGAATTAATACAATCTGTTTTCAATGCATTTCTTTGTTCCTTCGACTTCATCTCCATCTTCTTTGCTTAGCATCTTTACTTTCATTGCAACACTTAGTGGGAGTGCTTGGGTATTGTATACTTAGTCATGTGGATTAGGAATTTGAAGTATGTAGCAACCCACCGAGAGGTATGCATTGCACGAGTGCGTGAGTAATCTTATTTGCTTAGTGTGAAGCTACTGCAACACTTGACTATAGGCTAACGCATTGTTTGTCTATAAGTAAAGTCTGCAACAATCAACTGCCCAGAAGGGTAAGTGGTTGGATGCATTAAGCAATGTATGCATTATTCACTAGGGATAGTAACAATCTTGCGTCAACCAAGTTCATGCGATTGTCTTGTATTATGTATGCTTCATTCGTCCATTAGGGATACTCGGGAGGGTAGTCTAAGGACAGGATCTAGGCTTGGGAAGGTCAGGTCAGAATCTAGGCTCGAGAGAGTCAGATCAGAACACATAATACAAGAGATAGGAGCTTAGGAATAAGCATTGTTTGCTATTAACCCATCGCATGCATCCTAGAGATAGGATATGATTGTGTGCGGTCATCGCAGCGTTGTGTGCATTTTACATCATCGCATAGGAAAAGAGTATAGACTTAGGAATAAGCTCTATGGACACTTTTGCATTCAACACATGCGTCCTAGACTTAGGAGCACTGCATTTGCATTGGAAAATGATTTTCTATGCATGAGTGTAGTATGATCACATTGGCTTGCATTGATTAGGGTTGCCCTTGCGGTCACTCTTAAGGGTTGCAATGAAATCATCTCTGCATTTTTATATATTTTTCCCACACATTTATTTCATGTCAAGGTTTGTCGTATCTCTACCTTTCATGCATATTCTCATTGCATTGTCTGTTAGATAGGAGTAGGAGTAGGATTAACTTAGCAACATCCCTTCCATTATTTTATTCAAACCGCCGCATGTACATTATCGCATACATATAGCTACAAGTCCCTGTGTTCGACCTCGGATTACCCGAGAAACTTGCGCTCGCATTATACTTGGCGTGAGCACAAGAAAACTTGTGGCAGGACGCATGGTCATCGCATACATTCATTAATGCATTATCAGTCCAACGCATGACCATCGACGCATGACTATCAACACATATCTTAGGAACATGCATCACATACCGTGTCCATGGGATTTTGGTTGTCGAGTAAAATTGACCTCCTAATTTCCACCATCAGGAACTTCAAAATTCTGAACTCCTTTAACAAAGGTGGCCTTCGGTATTTATAGAGCTTCAGGGTGAAGAGCTTTTCTCTTAAATGATTGCAATGATGGGAAGTCATTAAATCTTTGTCTGATGCGCCGATTAATGGTCACCGAAAAGTTGAGTATACTTGCTACAGTGTGTCGTTAACAACTTGTCAACTAAATTCGGATTCGACCGTCATCAGCTTTCTATCCCATCATGATTTATTAAGCTTTCACCTTGATGCATTGTCTTTATGCGGCCACCTTCTTGAGCAGATCTTCGCGAGTGCATACGATCACGTAGCTTTGTGATCGCAATCTTCTAATGCGTGGTGATGGAAATTTGGAAGCGCATATTGTATGATGCATGTCTTAGGTTATGCGTTTGTTCTCATGCGTCGGTGATCATGCATTGGAATGGACAGTATGCATTAATCTCATATGCAATGACCATGCGTTCCTATCACAAGTTTTCTTGCTCTCTCGCCAAGTATAACGAGATCACAAGTTTCTCGGATGATCTGAGGTCGAACTCAGAGACTTGTAGCTAAATGTTATGCGGTAGTGTGCTTGCGGCGAAGAATAAAAGAATATTGGGGGTTATGACTGAGAGGTAGAGACACGACAACTATTAACGCATAGTAAAATGCATGGAAAAATAGATAAAATGGCGAGGATGTCTTCACTGCAACACTAAGCTTAACCGCAAGGGTAACCCCAACCAATGCAAGCTATGTGATCATGCTATACACACTTGATGAAGACGCATGCGATGAATATGCGATAGTGTCACGAGGCCTTATTTCTAAGTCTCTATTCTTGCTCACGTGCTCTCACACTTAAAGGGTGCATGCGCTGTGTAGTAGAAAATGGAGCTTATTCCTAGGTTCCCATTCTTGCTTATGCGATCCAATTTGCTCTCTCGAGTCTAGATTTGGTTTTTAGACTACTCTCTCAAGTATGCCTAAATGATGAATGATGCGCTCATAAGACAAGGTAATCACATAAACATGGTTGACGTAAGATTATTCCCATCTCTAGTGAACACTTGCTTACATTGCTTAATGCGATCAACTACTTACCCTCCTAGGCAATTGGTTGCTGCTGATTCTACTCATAGACAAGCATTGCGTCCGCTTATAGACAAGCATTTCTATAGCTTCACACTAAAAAAATAAGGTTTTCTCACAACACTCGCGCAATGCATACCTCCTGGTGGTTTGCTACATGCTTCATATTCCTATGTCGCATGATTAAGTATGCGATACTCTAACAGTCTTACTTAGTGATGCAATGAAAGTAAAGGATGCTAAGTAAATGAAGATGGAGATGGAATCGAAGGAAAATATAGAAATGCATTGATCATAAAATGTATTAATATCTTAAGCCAAAATGTAATACAATACAAGGATAGAAGAGATATAGAGGGGCAGATGGAAGCAATGTCTTGCTTCCATCAGATGTGTGTCAAGGCTGCCGGTGGTCCCATGGATGGGCGGTGGAGTAGACTCTCTCGAGCTCTAACTCTGGCAGAGGCTCTGGTCGTCACTCGAAATGGTTGAGGGGATGAAGAACTCTCAAGACTATCTTCTCACGCTTTGGTCTGGATCACAAGGATCCACCTGAAGGTAGAAACTTGGATGATTTGAAGTTCTGTTCAATGGCTTCTATTTATAGAGCTTGGTCGCCAATAACGCTAATGGTCCTTCTCTAAAATTCTGCAGCTAACGACGTGATGGACGTGATGGACCTGCTCTGAATCTCTGCTGCGAATGACATGGTAGGTGAAATGTCAACATCACCTTTTGATACTCCCGAGGTATGCATTCATGCTTGGTTTCTGGAGTATCAACGCATTCCACCACCCTTGTGGTCATCCCTCTATTATGGTTATTATTTTGTAGCCGTAATCTCTCTGCGATGACCGCATTCGCTTGACAACCGCAACTTCTATCCGATGGATGCATGCAGTTAATGGCCGCAACATCCATGCGTCGAACATATGCGTTCGCCTCTGCGATGGAGAGATTCCCCGCATGCGGTCATCTTTGCGATAGCCTGGCTTCTGCGTATGTGACTACTTCCTGCGTTAGCTACAAAGATAGACAATTGAATGCATAATAATGCATAAAAGTGGGTTAGCCGAGATTCTTAATGCCGATCGACGCAAGCTCGTTTTCTCATGAATTCTTAATATAATCGCCGCATCTTCTACTTAATAGCCTTCATAATTCTAAATAAAAGGCTTATAATGACGTGCATTTCTGCCCGTCATTAATGCACTCGGGCGCCAAATTCCTTGGGTCGCAACTTGCTTTGCGCCAACACATTTTCCTGCACAAAAGAAGTAAATTAATTGCTTTAATGCGATGGGCGCATGTGATCACAATGTTCTCAACTTAATGCTTTTGGACACGATTTTGCATGTTTTTACCATCGCATTCCCACATTGTTTTATATCTTAGTGTTGTAATAACGTGTATTTCTGCCTGTTATCCCACCCCTAAATTTAAAACAATGCTTGTCCTCAAGCATAAATTAAAGAGAGTCAGCCGCTTTTCCTTACCTAGATTTCTCGAGGTGCCTTATTCAAATCTTATGAACCAAAATCTTCTTAATTTCTATCCAGGTCTCTTCTTAAAATATTTCTAAAATTTGGGGACCGCAAGTTTAACCTTAAAAAAGACTTTACTTGTTTTCCAGGACATCGCATGATTTATTTCACAAAAAAAACTTTTTCAACTAGGGTGTTTCCAAATGATTTTTATCCTTGCGTAGTTTAGATATTCTTTCTATGACCTTGTGCTGATCTAAGTGTCTAGTCTTCGTTTTGGCTTGCCCCCACAGGTGTCATGTGAGCATCCAACTACGAGCAAGGCGCTTTTTCTCAGTCTAAACTTATGCCCATTTGGCATCGGAGTTGCGATCACTTTATTTATGCGTTGATCACGATTCCTACCTTCGTTTTGGCTTCCCCCCACGGGTGTCATGCGGACATCCAACCACGAGTGGGATATGATCTCAACGTTATGGTGTTTTTTTTTTTAGAATGTCTAAAAGTAGCAAGATTGCAAATAAATACCACACCCCCAAATTTAAAAGCAGCAATGTCCTCATTGCTGATAGACTGAAAGAATTCATGCGATGCTCTTAGGAAGTTTCGTAAAAGTCAGTTTGAAAGAAAGCTGGTGGACCATTAACTTCTAGATATATTTCATGAATTGGCTGTCCTAAAATTAAGTTAATTCTAGTACATGCGATGAGAAAGAGACGCATGCGTTTCATCATTGAAATCATAATTGGCATAGAAAAACAATACAGTGACTTACTAAAGTAATCAATATTTAATGATTGCATTGACTAAAGAGGATGCGATGATAAAATTATCAAAGTTAAAGACGAGATGCGAGAGTGCAAAGTAGTCAAGGATAGATACAACCCCCAAATTTTCTTTGTCGCCTGCATCATCTGTGATCGCATCCTTCTTTGCGGCGAACCGATTTCTTCGATTGCGATGGCTAACCGAACTAGTCGCATTTTTTTCAGTTATCATGTAGCTCCCCCGCAATCGTTCACCACGATCGTTGCAAAAAACGTTGAGAGGGTAAAAAATATAAAAGACAGAGTTAACAAAAATTTTATCCTTCCTTCCTTTTTTTTTTCTTTTTTTGTAGAAATAAGATGTAAAATGGATATAGAAATGATAACAGATATAAAAAGGTAGATTTGAGTTTATGAATTGAAGATTTCAACAGATACTTCAAAAAGATTGCATCCCTGATGAATTTGAATCGCATGATTGTGCAGGGATTGCCCACTTCTTCTTTAGTTGGAATTCCTCAGGTCCACGGAGGTTTTCTCACGATGCAAGTCTTCTCTGTGATATACTTTGACTCTTTGCCCATTGACTTTGAATGCGTTGGTCCCGTCCTCATTGGATAACTCAACCGCTCCATGCGGGAATACCTCTTTGATTATAAAAGGACTAGACCATTGTGATTTTAACTTGCCGAGAAAAAGTCGTAACCGAGAATTGTACAACAAAACCTTCTGTCCGACTTGAAGATTCTTCTCGCATAGTTGTTTGTCATGCCAACGTTTTGCGCACTCCTTGTAGATTTTGGCATTCTCATATGCTTGAGTTCTTCATTCATCAAGCTCAACCAACTGAAGTTTCCTTGCCTCCCATGCGGCCTTTAAATCAAAATTGAGCTTTTTCACTGCCCACGTTGCTTTATGCTCCAACTCAAACAGTATGTGGCATGCCTTTCCAAACACCAGCGCATATGGGGACATGCCTATAGGTGTCTTATAGGCGGTCTTGTATGCCCACAAGGCATCGTCTGGCTTCATTGCCCAATCTTTGCGTGAAGGCTTCACCACCTTCTCTAATATCAACTTGATTTCTCTATTGGACACTTCCGCTTGACCATTTGTTTGTGGATGGTATGCGGTGGCTACCTTATGGTGGATATTATACTTGAGCAGAAATTTGTTGATGATGTTATTAACAAAGTGAGAGCCTTCATCACTTATTATGGAACATGGAGTGCCAAAATGAGTGAAAATATTTTTCCTCAAGAACTTGGAGACTACTGCCGCATCGCTTGCGACGCACGATACTGCTTCTACCCATTTTGAAACATAATCGATGGCTAATAGAATGTATTTGTGACCATTTAATGGTAGAAAGGGTCCCATAAAGTCTATGCCCCATACGTCGAATAGGTCCAATTCCAAGATGATATTCATGGGCATCGCATTCTTCCATGAAATGTTTCCCATGCGTTGGCACTGGTCGCATTTCATTGCATAGTCTCTTGGTCCTTGAATTAAGTTGGCCAAAAATATCCACTTTGTAACACCTTTGCTGCTGTGCATTGGCCTCCAAAGTTTCCACCATATGGTGAGTCATGGCATTGCAATAGTATGCACTGGTGAGTAGCTTCTGGTACACATAGGCGCAAAATCTGGTCTGACCCCCTCTTGTAAAGATTTGGCTCGTCCCAATAATATGATTTACATTCATGTTTGAGCTGCCTCTTTTGGTGGGTTATTTAGTTCTCAGGAAATTGTTCATAAACCAGGAAATTAACCACGTCTTCATACCATGGTAACTCTTCAATTTTAAACAGCTGCTCATTGGGAAAGTTGTGTTCACCTCCGACTGGTTGTGGTCAACTTCTGGATTTTCTAATCTTGATAGGTGGTCCGCAACCTGGTTCTCCGTCCCTTTACGATCAATGATTTCTATGTTGAATTCTTGAAGGAGGGGAACCCATCAAATCAATCTCGGCTTTGTATCCTTCTTTGTCATCAAATATTTGATTGCCGAGTGGTCGGTATGAACGATCACTTTGGATCCCAGTAAGTAAGCTCTGAATTTCTCCAGCGCAAAGATCACCTTAAGAAGTTCTTTTTCTGTGGTAGTATAATTTTTTTGGGCAGGGATCAAGGTTCTACTTGCATATGTGATGGGGTGTAGTATTGTTTTCTTCTTTTGCGCCAACACCGCCCCCATCACATAACTGATAACGGGCAGAAATAAACGTTATCCTAGTGCTAAGTTCTTAAAAAATGTTGGCTTGTATTGATAAAATGTGTTAGATTCCATCCAAAAAGCATTAAGTTTATTACATTGTGGCCGCATGCGTTCATCGCATAGGAAAAGTTGATTTTTGTATTTTTATGCAGAATATGCATTGACGCAAGGCGAAAATTGCGATCATAGGAAACCATTGGTCGAGCGCAACATTACCGCAAGGCTTTGCAGTGATTGTGTTTGCAAACATTTGCTCAAGAAGGATTGCCGCAACTTGGTGGGCGCATCTGGGTGAAAGGCATAATTAATCATGATGGGACAGAAAGCTAATGACGGTCGAATCCAAATTAAGCTGACAGTCGCTAACGATAATAAGTACATTCAGCTTTTTGGTGACAAATATTCGACACATCAGTCAAGGAATTAAAGCCATCCCATCTAAGCAATCATAAGAGAGAAGCCACCTTCACCCTGAAGCTCTATAAATACCAAAGGCGTACTTCAGAAAATGGGTTGGAAAATTCATAATTTCGGATCAGTTAGCTCAACACGTCTTTATCCATAGTTTTGATTTTATTTTAAGGCAGAGCAAGAGAAGAGTAAAGATGTCGGAGATCGTTCAGGGCAACTCGAGAGAGAACCTTGAGGCGTAGAAGCAGAGAGCGGGCCGACTCTCGCGAGAGCGAGATTATTTTTTGAACACGAGTAGAAAAACAGTGTAAAAGCCTGTGCAGCAAGAGATTGCTACCAGGCTCTTTATTCTATCCTTGCATTGTTATTTTGTACTTCATCTTTATATTTATACAATGGAAGTTCTTATTCTACATCTGTTCACTCTCTTAGCATGCATGAGTAGCTAAACTTGTCGAATGAGTTGAGAAGAATTAAGCTAACATGACCTAGGATGTTCATTGCTTGCGATTATCTTGTGTTATGTTGTACCCAACACCCCTTTAGAGCTACTCGAGAGAGAGTCTAAAGAAAGAACCTAAGACTTGAGAGAGCTAGGTTACAATCTAGACTCGAGAGAGCAAGATTTGAACTACATAAACAAGAGATAGAGACTTAGAGATAAGCTCTGTTTGTCAACCTGCATCGCATGCATCCTAGGGATAGGAATGATATTATATGGTCGCCTTATTTATGTGTTTGTCACTTTTTCATCGCATAAATAAGAATAGAGGCTTATGTGTAGGCTCTATAGACTTATCACATATATCGCATGTGTTCTAGCCTTAGAAGCCGTGGCATTAGCACCGAGAGGTAATTTACTGTTGTATGCATGTTGCATGATCGCATAGCATGAACGCATCTTAGGAAGTGTTAACCGAAAATTTTCTCAACCTGTTCACCGCATACTCATCGTATCTTCCGTTATTTAACTCTTTTCAAAACTCCGCTGCATTTGTTTATTTTTCATTACCGCAAACAATAACCTTAACACCTATTGATTTATTTGGTTATCACAAAGTTTTCCTAAAAATTACCACCGCAACCTATTTTCCCAAGTCCTTGAGTTCGACCCTGGACTTACTAGGAAACTCAGTGGGGTTTACACTTGGATTTCACCGAAAAAACTTGAGTGCTCAACGCAATTTCATCATCGCATTTCATCCACAATTCCACATCATAAAACCACGCATCAAGTTTTTGGCACCGTTGCTAGGGACTTCGGCAAAATAGTGTGCTAACGGTAATTTTTTTTATTTCTTTATAGTCTCTCAATCTTTGGCGAATTATGACCTGGAGATTGAGAGAACATTTCAACACAGATTAAGAGACAACCGCCAACAACAAGAGAGATCGCCAAGAATGGCGGAACAACCGGAAGCAAGGATCGCAAACGCGAACAATATTATGGCCAACCCCATCCTTCTGGCAAATGACCGCAATAGACCCATCCGGGACTATGCGTCGCCTAACCTCTATGATTTCTCTCCAGGAATCATGAGGCTAGCGTTGGATGGATCGAGGTTTGAAATGAAGCCGGTAATGTTGCAGATGATCCAGGCTGCTAGGCAGTTTGGAGGAAGGTGTGACGAAGACCCACAAGCACACCTCCGGAGCTTCATAGAAATCTGCAACTCTTTTGTGTTCCCGAATATCTCCATAGAGGAAGTTCGACTCACTCTCGAACTAGGGGAGATAACTTCATGGGAACAGATGGTGTAAAAGTTTATGAAGAAGTATTTCCCACCAATCGAGAATGCTAAGAGAATGAAATGAATAACAAAATGAAGGTGGGTTTCCAAGAATGATGTAATATGAAAAGAGAAAAAAAAACGAGAGAAAAATAAGAATATGAGGGACAACTCCTCTGATCAGCGAAAGTAAACTTACCTGAAAATCAAGAGTTGAAGTTGAGATTGACACACAACCGTAGTTGGATGTTCACATGACACCCGTGGGAACAAGCCAAAACGAAGGGTGTAATCATGATCAACAGTCTCTAATAGAATGACACAAACTAGACCACCGCATACAGATGCACCAAGTTGTTTTTGCATGAGGAGGTAAACATTCTTTTCAAAACAAGAAAGGAATTTTTTAGTAAGATTTGTTGTATAAAAGAATAAAGTAGGGCATGTTTATGAATTATCAAGGATAGAAAGAAATTGCGGCGTTAATTAATGTTGCCTAGGTGGAGCATTCAGAGCTACCAATCAACGCAAAATAAGGATAAGAATTGAGCGATATTGCCTTAGTTGAAGATATTTGGGGGGTGTGATATCTAAATTTGAGGGTGTGATAACTTGTAGAAATACAAGTTATTTATACTGTTTTATTTAGATATTGCGGCAAAAAGAAAGAAAAGTTGCGTCGATAGTATAGAAATTGGCTAAGAAATGTGAAAATTATAAAATGTCGTCAATACACCAATTAACATAATTGTGATGGTAGAATAGAATGTTTCATTTTCTGTTTGCAAGAAATCAGTCACCGCATGCGTTCATGGCTCAAAGATAAAGTGAACAATGCATCTACGTCGCATTACACCCATCAATCGAGAATGAAGAGATGATCAACACAATGACGGCGTATGCGGAAAATCGATCAAGAGCTCTAGCGATCAACGCAATTTCAACCGCATGTGGTAATAAAAAATAATACCGCATGTAGCGATAGATCGAAGATGTAAAGAGCAACGCATTTGCGGAGGATTCTGACAAATGTACAGCTTTCAGTTGTGCATTTCTGACAGATTGATTGCGTAACAGAAGGAAGATTCACTCCGCTATTTTAGGAACTACCATAATCATATAGTGGGGACCACACATTCAAAGAGCCAAGCCTCACCTATAAATAGCTTCTGCAAATTCACTGAAAAATATACATGAATACATAGAGACGTTCATATACTGATTCTGAGAGAGAGACTGGTCTGAAATGACTTACAGAGTATATCTGGGTGAACCACGAGACAAGGCCGAGAGGTGAGTCTCCGAGCAGAGAATCCTTCCAATCCCCGTAGCTGAAGCTCTGTGCGAAGGTCAATTCTACCGGGAAAGCAAGCCTGAGAGGGAATCTTTCCTCTCCATTACTTCCACACGGCGGAATGCACAAACTCCGTTCGAAATTTGTGTCAAGACGTTGACACTCCTGTATTTGTTTCTAATATCTATTTCATCATCTGTATTAACCTTTTCTAATCTTTCAGTCACACCATGTATCAGACGCTTAATTTTAGTATTAAATGTTATGATAATTTCCATTGTCATCTCTCTATCTCTTTCTGTACATCCATAATCCATTTTCTCCATGACGTATTCTTAATCCCATGGGTAAATGGCAAGAATTAAGCGAGTAAGTTAATTGGTGTTAAGGAAATAATTAAGTTTAGCTAAAGCATGCTCGACGGCATCTTCACCTGTGAGAGTAAAAATGAAGATGTTATTCCGCCTATCGAGAGAAGGTTGGAAGAATGCGTTAACTAAAGCAAGAAGTATTTCCAGAGATGGAAACAACCTTGCGTTCAACACGTTCATTCCTGTTTCACCATAGAGATATGGGAACACGGCCAATCACCGAGAGGTGTACGCCAAGGGAAAGCGGAACCTTAGTTGCATCTTTAACGTAATTGACAAACTTGCGTTGTTTTTACTATTTGCTCTTTCTCTTTCTGATTCATTCATAAAGACTTGCCATCGCATACATTGAATCTTTGTACAACTTCATAGTCAGTTCTCGACCTCAGTATCGTGTATCATGTATCTTGTATCTTGTATCATATTAGTTTAGGATTTTATTTTATCAACGCAATTTTTACTTTCCCCGCAATTTACATTTCTGTATAAATCAACATTCTTTATTCATTGTAAAGACCGGTCGCATGTATCACATAAGTAACGCATTAATGAAAACAATCCCTGTGTTCGACCTCTGATTATTCTGAGAAACTTGCGTTGGGATTATACTTGGTTTCAGCGCAAGGAAACTTATGACAAGCACTACTACATCGCATACTACGAATATATCATTAACAACGCATATACTTAGACGTAGTATCGCACAGAAATTCTCTTTATCACAAGCACTTTAGCGCATATAAAGCATATTATGTATCATCACAGTGCATGCATAACAAGGAATTAATTTTTATTGTTACAGCGGATCCTCGCCACGCCTACGGCCAAACTGTCTGGCAGTCTAAATCATCTGCAACATAACCGGCTTCATCTCGAACCTCGATCCGTCCAGGGCTGGCCTCATGATTCCTAGGGAGAAATCATAGAGGTTAGGCGACGCATAGTCCCGAATGGGCCTATTGCAATCATTCGCCAGGAGAATGGGATTCGCCATGATATTATTTGCATTTTTTGCTTTGTCTTCCGGTTGCTCTGTCATGTTGGGATTTCTCTCTTGTTGTTGTCGGCGCTGTTTCTTCTTCTTCTTCTTAATGTTCTTTCAATCTCTGGGTTGTAATTGGGCTCAGGAACTTGTCCTTCGCTCATACGATGCTTGCTTCTTCCCTTACCAAAGGAGAGGTAGTGCACAGAGGTGGAAAGCTACAAAGAAAATAAAAAAGTTACCGTTAGCACAATATATACTGTAGTAATCCCTGGCAACGGTGCCAAAAACTTGATGCAATGTAAATATGATGAAATAATGGTGTATATTGCAATGGTGGTGCATGCGTTGCACATGCAAGTTTTCCTAGTAAAATCCAAGTATAAATCCTACTAGGTTGCCTGGTAAGTCCAGGGTCGAACACAGGGACTACTTGAGACAATATGTGATGGTAAGTTTTGATTCCTTTGTAGTGACAAACAAAACAATAAGTTGGTTGGTATGTTTGTTCAAAGTATAAATCCTATGCGGTGGAATTGAGAAAAGAGTTAATAACAGCGAAAGTTACAACGAGTATGCAGGGAACGGGTTGAGAAAGGATTTAGCTAACACTTCCTAAGATTACGTTCAAGTTATGTGATCATGCTATACACATACAACAGCATGTCATCTCTCAATGCAAATGCTATAGTTCCTAATTTTAGGATGCATGCAATGTATATGATAATGTCTATAGGACTTATGTCTAAGCCTCTATTCTTGTCTATGTGATGATGAATGACACACACATACACAAGGTGGCCACATACTATCATATCCTATTTCTAGGGTGCATGCGATGCATGATCGCAAATAGAACTTATCTCTAAGTTTCTATCTCTTGCTTATGCGGTTCTAATCTGACTTTCTCAAGCCTAGATTCTAATCTAACTCTCACAAGTCTAGGTTATTTCTTTAGACTATTCTCTCAAGTATCTCTAAAGGGTGATGGACGCATACATAAGATGAGATGATCGCATAAAATGAAGATCTTAGGTCATGCTAGCTAAGTGCTTCTCAACCCATTCAGAAGTTTAGTTACTCATGCGCATTGTGAAGAGATTGAACAGATGTAGAGATGAAAATTTCATTTTATAAATAAAGTCAAAATACAGAATGATAATGGAAGTAGGATAGGGAGCCTGATAGCAATGTCTTGCTTCCCGAGGCTTTTACACTGTGTTTTACTCTACTATGCCCAAAAGAATGTTCTTACTTTCACAAGAGTCGACCCTCTCTCCGTTCTTAGCACTTTCTGACAGCCTCTCGAGCTAACTAGGAACGATCTTCCAGCGTCTTCTCTCTTCGCTCGCCTTCGCCTTCGCCTTCGCCTTCGCCTTCTAAGTATATGAATTACAGATTACAAATATCTATGATCTATCTTCTATGTATATGGTGGATGGGAACTCCAAAATTCTGAACTCCTTTAACAAAGGTGGCCTTCGGTATTTATATAGCTTCAAGGTGAAGAGCTTTTCTCTTAAATGATTGCAATGATGGGAAATCATTAAATCTCTGTCTCATGTGCCAATTAATGGTCACCAAAAAGTTGAGTGTACTTGCTACAGTGTGTCGTTAACAGCTTGTCAACTAAATTAAGATTCGACCATCATCAACTTTTTGTCCCGTCATGATTTATTAAGCTTTCACCTTGATGCGCCATCTTTATTCGGCCACCTTCTTGGGCAGATCTTCACGAGCGCATACGATCGCATAGCTTTGTGGTCGCAATCTTCTAATGCGCTCGGGCGCTGAGTTTTTTGGGTCGTAACTTGCTTTGCGCCAATGCATTTTCGTGCACAAAAGAAGTAAATTAGCTGCTTTAATGTGATGGGCGCATGTGATCACAATGTTCTCAACTTAATGCTTTTGGACACGATTTTTCATGTTTTTACCGTCGCATTCCTACATTGTTTTATATCTTATTGTTGTAATAACGTGCATTTCTGCCTGTTATCAGTGACTATTAAACGACGCAACAAAATAAGGGAATTAATGCCGCCCATCATTGCAATCATTAGCAAGAAAAGCTGCTTCACCTTGAAATCTATAAATACCAAAGGCCACCAGAGAGTTAGTTAGTTAGTCTGTTCACGCACATACTCATATATATACTTAGCGAATGGAGAAGAGCAAGGAGTCGAGGAAGAAGCCAAGAGAAATCACTCCCGGACAGATCAAGAGACTGCCGGAAAGCAACAAAAATGAGAGAGGGCCAACACTTGCGAGAGCAAGAATACACAACTAGAATAGAGTTAGAATTGATAAAGAGCAATGTAAAAGGCCGCGGGAAGCAAGACATTGCTTATCGAGCTTCTTATCTCTCAAATCCATTTGTTATTTTGTATTCAGTACTTTATTTGCAAAAAATGGAAACCTCATTTCTATCTATGTTCAATCTCTCCATACCACGCATGAGTAGCTAAATTTTTGAATAGGTTGAGAAGTACTTAGCTAGCATGACTTAAGATTTACATTTTATGCGATCATCTTGTCTTATGTATGCATCATTCACCCTTTGGACATACTTGAGAGGGTAGTCTAAAGATAGAATCTAGACTAGAGAGAGTCAGATTAGAATCTAGGCTTGAGAGAGTCAGATTAGAATCGCATAAGCAAGAAGTAGAAACTTAGACATAAGTTCTATTGCTGGTTATGCAATTGCCTTGGTTGCCCCTAGTTTTAGGGAAAATGGGGATTTCCTCTACTGCCACTCTGATGGTTGATTGGCCCCCCTTGGTTAGGATTGCCTCCCCAGATGAAGTTAGGATGGCTCCTCCAGCCAGGATTGTAGGTGTGGCTGAAGGGGTTGTTCTGGATGGCACATACTTGCTGGAGATTCGATGGGCACATTTCTGCTATATGAGCCCCTCCACAATTAACGCAACTTATTGCGGCCACATGAGCCGGCGCAGCGAGTTGCGCTGATTATTGGGAGATGGCTCCTTGATTGATTTCCATCGATTGAAGGATAGAGGTCACCATGGCCATCTGAGTAGCCAACGTGGTCATTGTCTGCGCAGGGACAATGGAAGTTTCATTCTTCCTTTGTTCGATGCCTCGGCCTCCGTAGCCCTAATCAATCCAATCATCCATGTTCCGCGATATGTGGTCAAGGATGACTTTAGCCTCAGTATACGTTTTGTCCATAAAACCTCCTACCGTGGAGGCGTCAGCAACAGTCTGTGTCGCTCTATTCAGGCCGTTATAAAAAGTCTCCATCAACACGCAATCGGGTATCCCGATATGAGGGCAGTTTTTCACCAATCTTCTAAATCGCACCCAGGCGGTGCTCAGGGTCTCATTCTCCATTTGCTCGAAGTTCAGCACGTCCTTTCGTTGCCTTGCATTGACGGCCGGTGGGAAGAACTTCTTCATGAATCGCTCCACCAGTTGATCCCATAATGTGATCTCGTTCGGCTCCAGTGAGTGAGCCCACCTCTTTGCTTCGTCCCTCAAGGTGTAAAGGAACAGATATAGTCTAATACTCTCCGGGGTTACGACAGGTAATAAGAAGTTGCCGAACATTTTGACAAAGCTGGTCAAGTGGGCATGCGAGTATTCACCTTGCAGACCCCCAAATTGCCCTGCATTTTGGATCATTTGTAACATAACCTGCTTTATTTTGAACCTTGTATCCTTCTCGATAGTAGGCCTCAAAATCCCAAGCGAAAAATCATATAGGTTGGGTGCCGCATAATTCCTCATGGGGATGTTGCAATCAGCAGCCAGGAACACAAGATCCTGTGCTAGCCTAACAGCCTCTTGATTTACTACGGGAACCGCATTGTCTTTATTATCTACCATACTCACTGCTTTCTTTTGCCTTATCCGATTCTGACGTGCCCGCACGCGAAAGGTACGCTCGATCTCAGGGTCAGCTTCGAATTCTAGTTCGGCACCAATACTCATAAACCATCAAGCTGCTCTCCGCGTTGAACAGTTAGTACAACAAGATCTCTCCTGCAAATACCACAAACACACTCAAACAATAAACCATTAACCTTCCTCGGCAACAACGCCATAAACTTGTAAACACAGATTTTGTACTATGATGCATGTCCATGCGATAAACTTGATGACGTAGATTTTATGCGATGATATGTGATACTACTTCTAGATATGCATTATTAACAAATGTTCTTGTAGTATGTTGTGCGTTGTCACAAGTTTCCTTGCGTTGAAACAAAGTATAATTTCACCGCAAGTTTCTCGGTGTGATCCGAGGTCGAACACAGGGACTGTTTTAGGTTATTGTGTTATGTTTGTGATACATGAGACCAGAGGTTTTTCAATTTATAAAAGAATTTGTGTACAAGAAATTAAACATGCGATAAAGTAAAGTAAAGCGATAAAAATGCGATAATTACATAAATTGCGTTAAAGTAAATCTAAGCTAAGATGATACAAGATATAGGATTCATGATACAAGATACTGAGGTCAAGGCTGTCTGTGAAGATTATGCAAAGATCGTGTAATGCGGTGACAAGTCTTATGTATGAAGCAAAAACAGAAAAGATAACTAATATACACAGCGCAAGTATCTTGATTGCGTTAAAGATATAAGTATTGTTCCGCTTTTCCCTTGGCGTACACCTCTCGGTGATCGGCCTTGTTCCCACATCTCTGTGGTGAAACAGGGATGAACGTAATGAACGCAAGGTTGCTTCCATCTCTGGAAGTACGACTCGCTTTAGTAACGCATTCTTCTAACCTTCTCTCGACAGATCAGAATGACATCTTCACTTCTGCTCTCACAGGTGAAGATGCCGTCTAGCATGCCTTAGCTAAGCTCATTTATCATTTTAGCATAGATTAAGTTACTTGTTTAATCCATATTAATTACCAAGGTATTAAGAAAACTTAATGGAGAAAACGATTAATGGAGGAGTGGAAATAGACAGAGAAGTGGTAATGAAAGTGATCGAGACATACAATAAAACTATTTAGCGTCTGATACGTGATTTGTGAATGAAGAGATTAAGAAGATGGAATACACTTGATGAAATAGAGTTAGAAACAAATACAAATAAACTTCAACGTCTTAGCACCGATCTGGATGGAGATTTGCTTGCCCACGTGGATGAAGTGAACGAATGGATGAACTTCCCTCTCAGGCTTGCTCAACCGGTAGTAGGGAACTAAGCACAGAGCTTCACGGCGGGGATCTGGAAAATCCGCACTGAGACTCACCTCTCGACCTTGTCTCTTCTCTTCCCGGATTTCTTTCAATCAGTATTCAACTCAGACTTTCTCTCAGTAATCCAGCATTAATTAGCCCTCATATCAATTATACCTATATCAAGTATATCTTCTTTGAATTCTATGGGGGTATTTATAGGTGAAAAGTTTTGACTCTTGGCTTGTGGACCCCACTTCTTATTATCGAAATTCCGAACATGGAGAAATAAATATTCTTTCTGTTATGCAATCATACCGTCAAATCTGCACAACGGTTAGTTGTACACGTGTCACAATCCTCCGCGTTTGCGTTGCTCAGCTGCATCTTTCGATCGGTTGCTTGCATGCAATGCGGTTGAAATTCAGCTCTGGATCGACTGTCGCATTGCGTCATCATTGCATTAATCGTCTCTTCATTGTGGTTTGACGGGCACAATGTGACAGAGATGTGTTGTTCAGTTTCTCGTTGAGCCTTGATCGCAAGCGGTGACTTGGTTTCCTGCAAAACAGAGTAAAAATATCCTCTTCTATCATCTTGTGGGTGTTAGTGGGTGTAATTGCGATAATTCATAATTATTGTATTTCTGAGCTAATTTTCATACAATCGATGCATATTCCTTCTCTTTTGGCCGCAATATCTAAATAAGGCAGCATAAATAACTTGTATTTCTACAAGTTATCACACCCCCAAATTTAGATATATGCTTGTCTTCGCATATCTTCTACTAAGGCAATAAAGCTAAATTCCTCTCCTATATTTTTGCGTTGATTGGCTGCTCTGAATGTTACACCTAGGCACATTTCTTAACAACGCAATTTTCTTCTATCCTTGCTAATTCTGAACAAAGCCTTACTTTATTCTTCTATATAACAAAATTCTGCTCAAAGATGCTTTTCTAGTTTTTAAAATAGAATGCTTATCTCTTCTTTGTCAAAACAACTTGATATACATATATGCGGTGGTCAAACTTTGCGTTATTAATTAGAGACTGTTGGTCATGGTTACACTCTTCATTTTGGTTTGTCCCCACGGGTGTCATGCGAACATCCAACTACGGTTGTGTGCCAATTTCAACTTTAACTCATGATATTTAGAGAAGTTGTCTCTTACACTCTTTTATTTTCTTTCATATTGCGTTGTTATTGGAAACCCACCTTCGTTCTGGCTTACTCCTACGGGTGTCATACGAACATCCAATTACGAGCAGGCTTCTTTCACAACTAAACTATTATCAGGTTGGGACATTTTTTAAGTTTTCCCTTGCGCTGACATTGGAGTTTGGCATAATTGTTTTTTTTTTTTTTTTTTGAAGTGAAAATGAATGCATTTTCTTGAAGATCGCATATTCTTGATCTTATCTGCTCAGACCTTCCCCACCCCCAAATTTAAAGATAAGCAAGGTTCTTATTGCGTTGTTTGGATAGACTAGACAAACACTTGGAATAAAAATTTCAAAAAGAAGGTTTGAGCAAAACTTTGAAAGATAAAAGGTAAAGTACTGCTAAACTAAGAATTAACTAAGTGTCGGTCAGAATTTACAAAGTATGGGAACATCATAGCAGCGTAATGAATAACAAAAAAGTTTAAGATCAAAACATTGCAAATATTGACAAAGGATGATAAAGAAAAAGGCACAAGCAAAAAGAAGAGAATATGTACTCATTTGTATTGAATATTAACAAAGTATACAAATAATTAAAAATTAACGCAATACAAAAATTGTGGCCTATACAAAGAATCAAAGAATTTCGTTAACTTAGAAAAATAATGAATTGAATAAAAATATAGAATGGCCGCAAAAAAATGTAAAGATTATTGTTGAGGAGTAGGAGGGTCTGGAGGAGGATTTTGAGGTGGTATTGCAGGAGCTTCTTCAAAATTCAATTGCTGACTGAGATGTGGAGGCATTATGGAACCATGAAGATAAGCTGTGAGAAAATTAAAGTAGTCATGGTTGCGCTCCGCAATTTGTCTTTGGTGGCAATGGACTTTATAAATATTACGTTGAGTATTGATCAACACCTCCCTTGACGTAGCAGCACTGTGCTATATATCGTTGATTTGCTCCATTACCACATCAAACCTCTGGTTGAAGAAGGTTTTTTGTTGAGCGAAGATTTGTTGTTGTTGGGAGAAGAGGGACAGCATTTCAGCTAACTCTGCATCTAAGGAGGGGATGGAAGGTTGTGCTTGCGATGTCTCGCCAGCATCGTTTTGGGGTTGGGCAGAGGTGCCTTCACCCAAATCATGTGGGTTATCAATATGCGGCGGTGGAATGGAAGGTTGCGGTGATGAAGCTGCAGGTGAGTAAATTGGTGGGTATGCGATTGGAGAATTTGGAATGAGGAGAAGGTTGGTAAAATGCTCATGGAGTGGAGAAGAAGGTTGTACGGGTGGGCTCAAAGGGCTTGGATGGCGGATTACTAAGGGTAAAGGGTCCAAAGTTTCTGGATCTTGCATTGTTTCTTCTTGGATTTTCCTTTTCCCTTATCATCTCTGCGCTGTCTCTTTGGCTTGGGTTCTTGCGGCGCATTGAGATCAATTGTGGGCCTCTTTAAGGGTAACTCTGGGCAATGTGGGGAGTCTTTGAGGAGCAACCTCAAAATTTTGATATTGATGAGGCCATGGACTTCTTCCATGGGTTCCTCCTCAATGCCTATGCCACTGACAGGCACAGACTTGAAACAATCCATGGAAAGAAGTATTGTCCTCTAATGTGCCCCACAAAGCCTCGAATTTGACTTGCGATCAACCGGCCCACATCGATAGGAATGTCGCGCGCAATGCAGTATGCGGCCATGACTCGATCCCTTGAAATGGTCTTGTCATGGGAAGTTGGGATCAACCGCTTTTTAACCAAATAAACCCAAAGCCTTGCCTCCAGAAGCAGAGTCTTGGACGCCAGAGTCTTGATGCCTTTTAAAGAAACTGACCACTTCGTGCCCGGTTGCGTTAATACTCGCAGTGCATCTTCTAACTGTTGTTCTGTGGGATCATCAATGATTTTGTTACCCGATGCATCCGAGTTATCCTTCATTTGGTATTGTTCATTGATGTCCTTTGCGCTGAAAGGCACCACTTGCCCTTTTATGGTCACCACATCCCTGGTGCCATGTAGCCGTCCATGGTAAAAGTCACGCACCACCTTTGGAACAAAAATGGTTGGGCACTGGCAAAATATGTCCTAGCCATGCTCCACGATCACGCTCGTGATGAGGTTTGGTAGTGGCGTTGGCGCAGGGTAAAAGCCCATCTCCATCAACAAGTCATCGTTTTCTTTCGTTTTAGATGGACGTGCCTTTGCCAACCCGGGCTTGCTACTTTCTGCGACCGCTTTGTCCATTCTTTTGGCCAACGCAAGGCGATATTGTTGCCTTTGTTTTCTTTCCTGTTCCTTGCATTGTTCCTTCTTCTCTCGCTCTGCGAGTTCTTTACCCTTCTTCTTTTGTAAGCGCCTCCTATTAGCTTCGCGCTTCTTCTCCTTCTCCTCTTCTAATCTCTTTTTCTCTTCTTCCTTCTTCTTTTTCTCTTCCTCTTCTTCTTCTATTTCTTCTCTCTCAAACTCTTCTACAAACTGCTCGGAGGCCAGCAACAGACGTTGTTCCTCCTCACGCCTTCTTATCCCTTCGAGCCTTGCGAGCTCATTATTACTGCGCATTTTCTCATCTTACAGTCTTCTTCTGCGATTTCCTTCTGCCATGATGAGCTTTGCGCGCTCCATTTTCTCATGTTTCTCCTCCTCTTCTTTTCTCCTTCTTTCCTATTCTTCTAATGCGATGAACAAAATTAAAGGGTCAAAATTAGACCCTTGCAGCGCATTCTCCCTGCGATGCTGCATCAGGGGGGGTATCTTCTCCTTCTTCGCCTTCCTCCGCCACAACCATTTACGTTGTTTCAGGTTGCACCGGTTCCATTAATTGCGTTGTTTCCCCCCTGTCCTCCCTTACAGAGGTTGATTCTCCATCATTTTCCTAGCTCGCAGCCCTCTACTTCTTTTCTTCTTCCTTTTTTAGGCGTCTTTCTTCACGCCGACGCATTCTTCTTTCTTCCTTCTCTTTCTTCTTCCTCTTCTTCTTCTCTTCCTCATCTTCATCATCATCCTTTTTCTCTTTATTCTTTTTCTCCTTGCAATGATGAGATGACTCAGCTTCTCCAGCCTTTCTCCCTTTTCTTTTCTTCTTCTTTTCCTCTTCAACTACTTCCGGTTGTGTCTCCACTGCAACCTCATCCATCACAACTTCAGCCATCGCAACCTCCTCCACCGCAACTTTGGAGGTTCCATCATAGGTTTCTACATTGGCAGTTACCTCAGGAGTCTCTAAGGCCAGAGTGCCTTGTTCCATCTCTTCTTCGTTCACCATTGCCTCCGGCACCACCACTTCTTCAGTTATTACCATCGCCACCTCCTCTGTAGACAGTGGTTGGTTTACAACCCCTGCCTCGGGCAATCCCCCTCCTTTCTCCAAATTGCTCAGAATATTACCAAACACCTCTGTATCATCACATCTTTTCTTCTCGCTCTCGGTTGAGACAATCGGGGTTGGAACAGGGGTACTTTCAATGCTTTGCCCCCTCTTGAACAGAGGAGGCCGGACGAACAATGGGTTTCTCCGGGTTCTACCGGTGATTCTTGGGACGGTATGGGGTTGGGCAGTAAGCCTGCGATTGGCAGCAAGGAATGCTGCCTCTCACATGGCGATTTGATCAAATGAAGGGGTTGATGGTGAGGCAGATTGGTTGGAAGCTTGGTCAGCCATGGATGATAAGCTCGAGAGAACTGGAAAATCGTTGGGATGCTGGGGGAAGAAGAAAGCTCTGTATGCTGGCACTAGGGTTTTTCATAGTACAAATGAGGTAGAAATCTCATAGACGAGGAAGGGTTCCTATTTATAAGTTGGGCCGCAGTGGGCCCAACGTGATTTTTGCGGCAACAGGCCTCAAGAAGCTCAAAAGGCCCGTTGTTCGAACTTCCCTCATTTATGAGTTTTCAGAAAAACGTCCTTTCATCTGCAGAATCATCATTGCTTTGGGATATGAAACGATTGGACTTCTCAAATGCAAAAATAATTTTCTTTAATATTTTCGAATGGACGCAAGATAAGGATTAACGCAATATGCTCACCAACGCAAATGCATCTTCGCAGAGGACGGGTAACAATGCATACACCCCCGTAACACACCCCTTAACTAACACATTTCTGGGGGATACCTCAATATAGTGCATTTAGCTAAGGACGGGCAAAGGACACATACGTGCGCAACACACCCCTTAGCTCAGCACAGTTGAGTTGGGTGAACGCAAAGCGTATCTTATTGGTTAAAAATGCGTCCATTATCGCCTTGCATACTTTGTTGTTAATTATATGATTTTATTTTATATTATTTTTTTTCAACAACGTAAGTTGCTATGACTTGGGTAATAAATTTCCCTTTTATTTCTCATTCATTCACCATTTAAAGACTAACGCATTAATTACAGAAAATTTCAAAGAATTAAAGATGGTACGGTAATAAATGCAAAGAAAATAAATGAAGAATCAATTCATAATAGCCGTAATAAACATAAGTAAAAGAATACGCAAACATTTAGAACACTTCTGTGGGAGATTAACAATATATTCGATATATCGTTTTTAGCTCTCACGTCCTCAAGAGTTCACACTATGAGATCCATGCTCGGTTTCGTGTCGTTTTTACCACAACTGCTCCATGTGGAAAGTCTTTGCATGGGTCAATAACAAGGTGAATGGGGGAAGTAGTTTATAGTAAGTGGGTGAAGGAAATGTGTCAACATACCATGGGATTCCTATGTTATGCCTACTGTCGTTTTTTGGCACTAGCTAGTCATTGACCGCGGGGATTCCTATGGAGGATTGTAACATAGGATTCGGAACAACACATGCTTCAGAAATGAATATGGTCTTATAGTTCCGTCTTGTATATTGTCTTCCAATTTGGGCCATGTTCATACCATTCTATAAAATCTGAAAATGGCGGGTCACACTTACAGAATTACTAAGTTTTAGTAAGTTCTTGACCAAAAACGGTAGCTAAATGATTGTCAGAATATGAGTTATTATGGAGATAGCTGATAACGGGCAGAAATGCACATTATCATAGTGCTAAGTTCTTAAACAATGTTGGATTGCATTGATAAAACATGTTAAAATTGCGTCCATCAGGCAACAATTTCATAATATTGCAGTCTCATGCGTTCATCGCATAGGAACAGTTGATTTTTGTGTTTTTATGCAGAATATGCATAGACGCAATGCAAGAATTGCAATCATAGGAAATCATTGGTCGAGCGCAGCACTACCGCAAGTCTTTTTGGTGATCGTGTTCGCAAATATTCACCGAGAAGGATTGCCACAACTTGGTCAGTGTAACATGGTGGGCGCATCTGGGTGAAAGGCTAATTAATCGCGATGGGACAGAAAGCTGATGACAGTCGAATCCGAATTAAGTTGACAGTCGATAACGATCACAAGTACATTCAGCTTTTCGATGACCATTATTCGGCGCATCAGTCAGGAATTAAAGCCGTCCCATCTATACAATCTAAAGAAGAGAGAAGTCGCCTTTCACCATGGATGCTCTATAAATACCAAGGGCAGCCTTCAGAAAAAGGGTTCACCAGTTCAACTATTCTTTGTTCCACAAGTTTGCACGCCCTTGTCCATAGTTTTCTTTCATTTTAAGGTAAAGTAAGAGAAGAGTGGTGACGTCGAAGATCGCTCAGGGCAACTCGAGAGAGAACCTTGAGGTGTAGAAGCAGAGAGCGGGCCGACTCTCGCAAGAGCGAGATTATCTTTTGAGCACGAGTAGAAAAATAATGTAAACACCTTGGCAGCAAGAGATTGCTACCAAGCTCTTTATTCTATACTTGCATTGTTATTTTGTACTTCATCTTCATATTTATACAATGGAAGTCCTATTTCTACATCTGTTCACTCTCTTAATACGCATGAGTAGCAAACTAGTTGAATGGGTTGAGAAGAACTAACATGACTTAGGAAGTTCATTGCTTGCGATTGTCTTGTTTTATGCTGTGCAAAACACCCCTTTAGAGCTACTCGAGAGAGAGTCTGAAGAAAGAACCTAAGACTCGAGAGAGCTAGGTTAGAATCTAGACTCGAAAGAGCAAGATTAGAACTGCATAAACAAGAGATAGGGACTTAGAGATAAGCTCTGTTTGTCAACCTGCATCGCATGCATCCTAGAGATAGGAATGATATTATGTGGTCGCCTTATTTGTGTGTGTGTTATCCTGTCATCGCATAAATAAGAATAGAGGCTTATGTGTAGGTCCTATAGACTTATCGCATATATCACATGCGTCCTAGCATTAGAAGCCGTAGCATTCGCATCAAGAGATGATTTACTATTGTATACATGTTGCATGGTCGCAAAGCACAAACGCATTCTAGGAAGTGTTAGCCGAAACCCTTCTCAACCTGTTCACTGTATATTCATCACATCTCCCATTTACCAACTCTTTTTAAACTCTGCCGCAATTGTTATTTTTCTTCATTAATGCAATCAACAACAAACCAACAATTTATTTATTTGGCTACTGCAAGGCTTTCATAAAAATTACCAACGCAATCTGTTTTCACAAGTCCCTATGTTCGACCCTGGACTTACCAAGCTCAGAGAAATTTACACTTGGATTCCGCTGAGGAAACTTGAGTGCACAACGCAATTTCATCAACGCATATCATCCCATAATCCACTTCATATAAAATCAAGAATCAATTTTTTGGTGCCGTTGCCGGGGACTTCGGCAAAATAGAGTGCTAATGGTAATTTTTTTTTTCTTTATAGACTCTCAATCTTTGGCGAATTACGACCCGGAGATTAAGAGAACGTTTAGACGAAGACTGAGAGAACACTAACAACAACGACAATCAGATAAAGAAAAGATGGTGGAGCAGCCTAGAAATGGAGCACCAAATGATAATAATGTCATGGCGAATCCAATCTTGTTGGCAAACGATCGCAACAGACCCATTAGGGACTATGTATCGCCAAACCACTATGATTTCTCTCCAGGAATCATGAGACCTGCCCTTGATGGAAGCAGATTCGAGATGAAACTGGTGATGCTGCAAATGATCCAGATTGTAGGATAATTCAAAGGAAGGCGTGGTGAAGACCTGCACGCCCACCTCCGAAGCTTTATTGAAATCTACAATACTTTTGTGTTCCCGAATATCTCTATCGAGGAAGTTCGACTAACTCTGTTTCCATTTTCTTTGTGTGATCAGGCGAGGAAATGGGCATATTCTCTCGAACCGGGAGAGATACCGTCATGGGAACAGGTTGTGGAAAAGTTTATGAAGAAGTATTTCCCACCAACTGAGAACGCTAGGAGAAGGAAATTAATAAAAAAAATTGAACAAGAAGATGACGAATCGCTCAGCGATGCTTGGGCAAGGTTTAAGCGACTGGTAAGAGACTGTCCACACAATGGCTTACTAGACTGCCTGCAAATGGAGATTTTCTACCGAGGACTGAATCCCTCTTCGCAGACCGCTGCCAATACGGAAACCGCTGGTGGTCTGCTCGAGAAAATATATAAGGAGGCAAAGAGTATACTTGATCTCATGAGGATTGGTGGGAAAGCGATCAGAGATTAAGAATAAAAGAAAATGACGCAAACAATGGGGCCATCGCATCCCTGCAAAATCAAATGACTGGGATGATGAGTCTGATACAAGGCATCGCAATTAATAATACGGGAGCGAAGAAAGGGCAGATCAGCGCAATTACTCAAACGACCGCAAGTTGTGTCATTTGCGAAGATGCTCGCCCGATGGAGCAATGCCCAACAAACCCGCAGTTGGTATGCTTCATAAGAGATAATCCCTATTCCAATACATATAACCCTGGGTGGCGAAACCACCCAAACTTTGCGTGGAAAAATCAACAACAAAGCTTTGAACCTGTGGCACAAAAAGCAAGGCCACCCGGATTTTTCCCGCAAAACAACGGTTCAGCACATAGCCAAGCTAGCAGCTCACAACCGCCGCAATCTTCATCCTTAAAGAGCTTGTTGAAGCAATACATTGAGAAAAATGAATCAATGCTTCAGAACCAAGCTACATCCATTAGAAATCTCGAAATTCAAATGGGACAAATTGCAAGCGAGCTGAAAAACAGACTGCAAGGAGCGTTGCCGAGCTCAACTGAGCTCCCTTGCAATGTTGGGGATAACAGGAACGAACAATGCTTAGTAGTCTCCTTGCTAAGCGACAACATGACTGTGGAAGTAGGGGAGAAGCCCATTGCGACCAACCTGAATGTGGTGGCAACCGAAGACCATTTGACCTATCGTTTGGAGAAGCCCCAGAAATTAGACCCTGAAGTTGCGTCCACCCTTAAGCCTCTAGATTTTGAGACAGAAGAAGTTCAACCACCAGCAACTCCGCAAAGATTGAAAGAGGAACAAAATGAGGAAGAAAAGATTGCGACATTGGCTGCAGCGCAAAACGCTATGATCCCACCTAAAATGGGCGACCCAGGAATCTTCACGATACCATGCTTTATCGAAGGGACCTACAGTGGCCAAGCACTAAGCGATCTTGGGGAAAGTATAAACATAATGCCGCTATCAATCTTCAAACAATTGAATGCCGGCACACTTACGCCCACAAAGGAAACTCTCATGCTCATTAATAGATCCCGGATACACCCTAAAGGAGAGTTGAAAAATGCCACAATTTCAATCGATAAATTCATCCTGTCGGCAAACTTCCTCATTTTGAATTATAAAGCAGACGAAGATGTGCCCATCACACTGGGACGACCATTCATTTCAATCGGTCACACTCAAATTGTTGTGCGCAAAGGGGAAATTGTGATGAGCATTCATGGGGAAAAACTCCAGATTAAGGCAATAAAGATCCCAAAGGACAAAGAAAAGAGAGAAAAGCCACCATGGACGTGAACAAACCAGCCTAGAATAAGTGGTCCCTAAGTATTATATGATTCAACCTCATCAAGGATGCAATCCTTTTGAATATCCTTTTCCTGCATCAAATACTTCTTGAACTTTTATCTTACTCGTTATTATCTATTATCGCAATTACTTTATTTTACTGACTATCTATCTACACTATTCTTATTCTCATATATATATATATATATAACAACCATTTGTTTTGTTTAAAAATTATTTGACCCTCTCGCTTTTTGTTTATAACGATTAAGGCACAAGATTGCAGAGATGTTACATAAAGCAGCAAACTATCTCACTTCATCACCGCAATCTAAAGAAGAAAGATCGCCGCAAAGATGGATGCGTCAATACAAAAATGCAGGCAACGATGCAAATTTGGGGGTGTATTCTTCCTTATCTTTATTTAAAATTTTGCGCTATCACATCGCATTTTAGTTTTAAAAGTCTTATCACCACATCCTCTTTGATTACCGCAATCATTTGACACCGATAAATTTAGTAAGTTACCGCATGTTGTTTCTTTGCCAAGTATGATTTCAATGATGAAAACTATGCTTCTATGTCTTTCATATATATTAGAGTCTTCTTAACTTTAAGATAGTCACCTCATAAAATATTTCTCGAAGTTAGGGGTTTGCTAGCATTCTTTCAAACTCTCTTTACGAAGCTTTCTAAGAACATAGCATGACTTATATCAATCTTTTGGCAATGAGAACATTGCCGCATTTTAAATTTGGGGATGAGGTATTTATTTTCAACCTTGCTATTTTGGAAAAAAATAATAAAAAAATTAAAAAAGAGAGAAAAAGAGAAAATTTTTTAGAATGATAACTCTACTGTCAACGCAATGGGAAACCCATTGATAAGAGTTAGGTTGTGAAAGGCACTTACCCGTAGTTGGATGTTCAAATGATATATGTGGGGGCAAGCCAAAACGAAAGTAAGTCACCAGGATCAACGCATAAATAAATGACTGCAACTCCACTGCCAAGTAAGCATGAGTTTAGTCTGAGAAAAAGCGCATTGCTCATAGTTGGATGTCCGCATGACACACATGGGGGCAAGCCAAAATGAAGGCAATTTTAAAATATTTCGATGCCGAGTAAAGATTAGTTTCCACATCAACCTACTCAACACACTGGTCGTAGGCAACTACCATTACGCAATTTTAAAATATTTCGATGTGGAAACTAATGTGTAATGGTAGTAGGCAATTTTAAACGAAGGCAAGCCGAGCGACTTATGCGTCGATGCCGAGTGAGCCATGCGGTGATGCCGAGCGAGCTATGCATCGAGACTGAGCGACCGTGCTATGCGTTGGAAGTTGACGATGGCATGCTCGATGGATACGTTGGACGCATGGTGGTTGGCTCTTGTGATGGTTAAGGCTTGCGGTGACTAAGTAAGTTGGGTTGCGATGGTGCTGAGTTAAAAACCAAGTGGAACCAAGGGCGGCTATGCGTTGATGGCCTACTATGCGTTGAACATCCAAGGGTTTGTGGATGCATATGAAGGATAAGCTCATATAGAGGATGTCATCAAACATGTGGCTTCTTGGAAAGAAACCTTAAGCCTTAAGCAAATGAGGTGGTGGCACAAGAGGGCATGCAAAATTAAGACCCATGCGTTGGTTATGTAGGAGAAGGACACCTAAAGTTGCGTTGATCAAAAGTTGCATTGATGGTGTGAGGTGAAGACACCTCAAGCAGGAGGTGGAGAAGGCTGGAAGTGGCAGACGCTAAGGAAAACACTTGGATGAGGAGGTGCCGACCTTAGAGAGTTTTTAGACGCCTATAAATAGTGCCAAGGACTTCTTTTTCAGATCACAATTCAAAAGACATGAAGAAAAGTGGGAAAGCTGAGTAAACATTGCGTTGGTAGCAAATCCATGCGTTGATCATAGAGCTTCAAGGGGGATGCAGTGGACAGTGAAGTCTGGAAAACAACATCAAATTGGAACGAGGAATTGTCCCAGTATACTCGTGAGTTTGGAGTGATTCTAAAGCCATCTGAAAGCTCTACAAGTCTAGTTTTTAGGGTAGGGCTGCCGGACAAGAAGCTCCAAGGGATCAGGCTGGAAACTGAGAAGAAGACAGAAGGGTCAGGTTGTCGAGTAAGCTTGGGCCAGTCTTGGAGATTTTGTGTTTTCGGCCAAACCACGAGAATTTCTAAGCTCATATTTTAGGGTAAGCTTCCTGAGATATAGAACATGTTTGTAGAAGGAAGTGTCTCAAAATAAGGCTTATAATTATGAGTAATCCGAGTTTTAAATTGAATATGGTATTTAGGGGTGTAAAAGGGAGCCCGAGGTAAACAAGGAACTTCTAGAGAGAAAGGTTCCTAAGCGATCAAGGTGAGTGACTAAAATGTTTGACTAAAATATTTACAATGTTTTAAAGAAATCATGTTTTAAAGAAAGATTATTCTCATGCCAGCTAGTTTTACAAAGTAATTTCCAAGCAAACCATGAGTTATGTTTTAAACGCATGCATGTATGAAAAGTTTATTGAAAAGCTATTATGTATGTTAAATACACCCAACATGCATTATTATCTTTAAAGACATGTTTTATATGTGTTATAATTTACATGTTTTAAAGAGAAAGCATTTATGACTAGTTTTAGTTAAAACACTATACCGAAGGACATTTTGAGAAGGTATCCGCCCAACTTGATACTGAAGGACATTTGAGAAGGTATCCGACCAACTCGATACCGAAGGACATTTGAGAAGGTATCTTAGCAGCTCAATACTGAAGGACAAGTTTTGAGAAGGTATCTGAGCAGAAGTATCTAAGGTATGACGGTACTTAGTATGGCCACGTGCACGTAGGTAGTTGAAGTCAGAGATTGAGCAAAAGGGTTCTCTTTTGACTAGCAGTTGGTATTGGGATTTAACCGCAATAGGGTTATTGTCAAACAGTTTTAATGTTTTATGATAAAAACAGCTTTATATGTTTTATGCTTGGAAAATTTTTATACTGCAGTGCAAGGTTGCTGTAGAAGTTTATATTTCAATTTAATCTCTTTATTGAGACTTCTGCATGAGAAACAGTTATCTTTCTTAAGTCACTCACTGGGTTAGCAAGCTCACCCCGTTTTCAAATATTTTTCTTTCCCCCAGGTAGTGGTCAAATCCTCAAGAGATAACTCTACATCTGCTCTGCCACTAAAAGATAAAGATATTGTAACCTGTTTGTTAGGTGGTTACTGTAAATATTGTACACATGTTACAGTTGTTCATATAGGGACTAGGGTTTTGGCCTTTGGGACTTGTGAATCTAGTGTTGTAATTACTCTAAATATGTTATGTTTTTGAATTAATAAACTTTTGGCCCAAAAGGCTTTCCGCTATATATGAGTTATATCTGGGTATCAAAGTTATTTCGAAAGAATTATTAGGCAGTAAGTGTCACCAAAAGGGTTAATAACTGCTACAATCCCGCCCTTTCTCAGGCTCAGAGGGTAGTCTGAGGCGGGGTGTGAATGTCCATCAAGCATCAATTTCATAATATTGCGGTCGTATGCGTTTATCGCATAGGAACAGTTGATTTTTGCTTTTTTATGTAGAATATGTGTCGGCACAATGCAAGAATTGCAATCATAGGAAATCATTGGTCTAGCATAGCATTACTGCAAGGCTTTTCGGTGATTATGTTTGCAAATATTGATAACTTGTAGAAATACAAGTTATTTATACTATTTTATTTAGATATTGCAGCTAAAAGAAAGAAAAGTTGCGTCGATAGTATAGAAATTGGCTAAGAAATGCGAAAATTATGAAATGTCATAAATACACCCACTAACACCATTGCGATGGTAGAATAGAATGTTTCAGTTTCTGTTTTGCAGAAAATCAGTCACCGTATGCGTTCATGGCTCGAAGACAAGATAAAAAAAACATCTACATCGCATTGCGCCCATCAATCAAGAACGAAAAGATGATTAACGCAATGACGGCGCATGCGACAATCGATCAAGAGCTTTAGCGATCAATGCAATTTCAACCACATACGATAATAAAAAACAACACCGCATGTGACGATAGATCAAAGATGTGAAGAGCAATGCAATTGCGGAGGATTCTGACAAGTGTACGTCTTTTAGTTGTGCATTTTTTACGGATTGATTGCGTAACAGAAGGAATTTTCCATTCCGCCATTTCAGAAACTACCATAACTATATAAATTCAATAGCTTCTTCAAATTCGTTGAAAGATATACAGATACAGATACTGGTACATACATGTATACATAGAGATGTGCATATACTGATTTTGAGAGAGAGGCTGGTCTGAAGCGACTATTCAGAGTAGATCCGGGAGAACCATGAGACAAGGCTGAGAGGTGAGTCTCCAAGTAGAGAATCCTTCCAATGCCCGTAGTTGAAGCTCTGTGCAAAGGTCAATTCTACCGGGAAAGCAAGCTTGAGAGGGAAGCTTTCCTTTCCATTACTTCCACACGCCGGAAAGCATAAACTCCGTTCGGAATTTGTGTCAAGACGTTGACACTCCTTCTGTATTTGTTTCTAATATCTATTTCATCATCTGTATTAACCTTTTCTAATCTTTCATTCACAACATGTATCAAACGCTTAATTTTAGAATTAAATGTTGTGAAAGCCACCATTGTCATCTCTCTATCTCTTTCTGTACATCCATAATCCATTTTCTCCATGACGTATTCTTAATCCCATGGGTAAATGGCAAGAATTAAGCGAGTAAGTTAATTGGTGTTAAGGAAACAATTAAGTTTAGCTAAAGCATGCTCGACGGCATCTTCACCTGTGAGAGTAGAAGTGAAGATGTTATTCCGCCTATCGAGAGAAGGTTGGAAGAATGCGTTAACTAAAGCAAGAAGTATTTCCAGAGATGGAAACAACCTTGCTTTCATCACATTCATCTCTGTTTCACCATAGAGATATGGGGACGTGGCCGATCACCGAGAGGTGTACGCTAAGGGAAAGTGGAACCTTAATTACATCTTTAATGCAATTGACAAACTTGCGATGTTTTTACTATTTACTCTTTCTCTTTCTGCTTCATTCATAAAGACTTGCCATCGCATACATCGATTCTTTGTACAACTTCACAGTCAGTTCTCGACCTCAGTATCGTGTATCATGTATCATATTAGTTTAGGATTTTACTTTATCAATGCAAATTTTATTTCATCACAATTTATATTTCTGTATAAATCACCATTCTTTATTCATAGTTAAAAACCGGTTGCATGTATCACATAAGTATCGTATTAACGAAAACAATCCTCGTGTTCGACCTCAGATCATTCTGAGAAACTTGTGTTGGAATTATACTTGGTTTCAGTGCAAGGAAACTTGTGATATGCACTACTTCATCGCATACTACAAGCAACTCATTAACAACGCATATAATTAGAATGTGGTATCGCATAGAAACGTCTTTATCGCAAGCACTTGAGCGATATAGAACTTCATATTCATATTTGTCCACATGCTTAAAGTTAAAGATATAAAAAATAAAAATATCGTTACAAGTTTATGGCACCGTTGCCGAAGATTGGTAACGGTTAGCGTTGAATACTTTTGTGGTATGTTGCAGGACAGATCTCTTTGTACTGTCTGTTTATCGCAAAGAGCAGGCTGACAGTTTATGAGTATTGGAATTAATCCAGAAATTCTAAATTGACCCAGAGATCAAGTGTATTTTTTGCATAGGAATACATCAGAACCAAATTAAGCACTGAAATTTCAAGACTTACGGTTGCGGAGAATGCAAGGTTTGAGATAAGGCCGATAATGCTTCAAATGATCCAAAATGCGGGATGATTTGAAGGTCTACGAGGAGAAGACCCGCATGCTCATTTGACCAACTTTGTAGAAATGTGCAACACATTCTCCATACTTGCTGTGACTTCTGAAGGAATTAGATTGTATCTCTTCCTGTACACACTGTGGGATGAGGAAGGGACGTGAACAATGTCCTTGATGACATTGCGCAGGCAAGCTTGATCGCCTGTAAAGGTGTGGATTGCGGTAATCGTGAGAAATTTCTTTCAATCAGCATCTCTAAAATCTATGTTTAATTTCTTTCTTAATTGCTTTCTGATAACTTGTAGAAATACAAGTTATTTATACTGCTTTATTTAGATATTGCAGCCAAAAGAAAGAAAGTTGCATCAATTGTAGAGAAATTAGCTGAAAAATGCGAGAATGATAAATTTTCGTCAATACACCCACTAACACCATTACGATGGTAGAAAAGAATATTTCAAGTCTGTTTTGTAGGAAATCAAGACACTGCATGCGTTCATGGCTCAAGATAATCTAAACAACGCATCTACGTCGCATTGTGCCCATCATTCAGAAATGAATAGATGACCAACGCAATGACGGTGCATGCGACAATTGATCAAGAGCTAAGCGATTACCACAATCTCAACCGCATGCAGTAATAAAAAACAACACCGCATGCGGATAAATGATCGAAGAGGCAAAAGAGCAATGCAATTGCGGAGGATCCTGACACGTATACAGCTGATCGTTGTGCATTTCTGACAGGATTGATCGCGTAACAGAAGGAATATTCACTCCGCCATTTCTAGAATTTCCATAACAATAAAGTGGGGTCCACACTACAGAGAGTCAAAGTTGAGCCTATAAATAGCCTCTAAAATTCTATTGGGAAAGATACTTGATACGGGCATATTTTGATATTTGTATATTGAGAGAGAGACTGATCTGAAGAGCCTGATCGGAGAAGATCCAAGAAGATTTAAGAGACAAGGGCGAGAGGTGAGTCTCAGAGGAAATCCTTTCAATCCCCATTGTTGAAGCTCTGTACCAAGGTCACTTCTATCGGACGAGCAAGCCTGAGAGGGAAGCTTTTCTCTTCATCCATTCCATACGCAGGCAAGCAAATCCACCATTTTGTGTCAAGACGTTGGCACTCTTCTGTATTTGTTTCTATCTCTTTATCATCAAATGTATTCATCTTCTTAGGGTAGAAATAAAAAAGATATTATTCCCTCTGAGCTTGTGGTCGTCAAAGGTATCAAAATCTGGAATTAATCGAACTGGAGGGAGCAGAGCTTACTGCTAGTAGAACAAGAGCCAGGAAAGGGGGTTGGTTGATGTATTCATCTTCTTAGTCTATCATTCATACCATGTATCAGAACGCTAAATATTATTATTGAATGTCATGATCATTTCCATCTCCATCTTTCTGTCTATTTCCGTTCATCCATAATTCGCTTTCTCCACGATGTTTTCTTAATCCCTTGGTAATTAGCATGAATTTAACAAGTAAATTAATCTGTGTTAAGGAAATAAATATGTTTAGCTAAAGCATTCTAGACGGCATCTTCACCTGTGAGAGAAAAAGTGAGATGCCATTCGTCCTATCGAGAGAAGGTTGGAAGAATGCGCTAACTAAAGCGAAAAGTACTTCCAGAAATGGAAGCAACCTTGCGTTCATTACGTTCATCCCTGTTCACCACAGAGATGTGGGAACACGGCCGATCAACGAGAGGTGTATGCCAAGGGAAAGCGGAACCGTAGTTATGCCTTTAACGCAATTAATAACTTGCGATGTTTATACTAGTTATCTTTTCTATTTCTGTTTCATACATAAAGACTTGCCACCGCATAACACGACCCTTTGTATAATCTTCACAGTCAGTCTCAAACTTAGTATCATGTATCATGTATCCTGTATCTTGTATCATAATAGCTTAGGTTTACTTCTATCAAACTTTTATCTTATTATCGTAACTTTATTTTACCGCAACTTTAAATATCTGTATAAACACAACTTTTATTAATTGAAAAATCCCAGGTCGCATATATCACAAACGTAATGCATTAACTAAGTGATAACTTGTAGAAATACAAGTTATTTCTGCTGCCTTATCTAAATATTGCGGCCAAAAGAGAAGGAATATGCGTTGATTGTATGAAAATTAGCTCAGAAGTATAATAATTATGAATTAATGCAATTACACCCACTAACATCGTCAAGATGGTAGAAAAGGATATTTTTACTCTGTTTTGTAGGAAACCAAGTCACCACTTGCGATCAAGGCTCAACAAGAAACTGAACAACGCATCTCTGTGACATTGCGCCCGTCAATTAACAATGAAGAGACAATTAACACAATGACAGCGCAATGCGACAGTCGATCCTGAGCTGAATTTCAACCACATGCGGTAATAAAAACAACACTGCATGCGAGCAACCGATCGAAAGATGCAAATGAGCAACGCAAAGGCGGAGGATTATGACACATGTACAACTAACCATTGTACAGATTTGATGGTCTGATTGCATAACAAAACGAATATTTATTCCTCCATCTCTGAAATTTCCATAACAAGAAGTGGGGTCACAAGCCAAGAGTCAAAGCTTTTCACCTATAAATACCCCCATATAATTCAGAGAAAATATACTGGATACAGGTATAATTGATACGAGGACTAATTGCTACTAAATTACTGAAAGAAAGGCTGAGCTGAGTACTGATCAGAAGAAATCTGGGAAGAAAAGAGACAAGGCTGAGAGGTGAGTCTTAGTGCTATTCTACCAGATCCCCATCACGAAGTTCTATACTCAGATCCCTGCTACTGGTTGAGCAAGCCTGAGAGGGAAGCTCATCCGTCCGCACGATCCATTCACATTGGCAAGCAAATCTCCATCTAGATCGGCGCCAAGACTTTGGCATTTATTTGTATTTGTTTCTAACTCTATTCATCACTGTATTTCATCTTCTTAATCTCTTCATTCACAAATCATGTATCAGATGCTGAATAGAAATATTGAATGTCTCGATCGTTTTCAAATCCCCTTCTCTGTCTATTTCATTCCTCCGTTTATAGCTTTCTTTATAAAGTCTTCTTAATCCCTTAGTAATTAATATGAATTAAACAAGTAACTTACTCTGTGCTAAATAAATAAGAACGTTTAACTAAAGCATGCTAGACGGCATCTTTACCTGTGAGAGCAAAAGTGAAGATGCCATTCTGATCTGTCGAGAGAAGGTTAGAAGAATACGTTAACTAGAAAGAAGTACTTCCAGAGATGGAAGCAAGCTTGCATTCATTACGTTTGTCCTTGTTTCACCACAGAGATGTGGGAGCGCAACCGATCACCAAGAGGTGTACGTCAAGGGAAAATCGAAACCGTATTTATGCCTTTAATGCAATTAAGGAACTTGCGATGTTTGTACTAATTATCTTTTCTCTTTCTGTTTCACACATAAGACTTTCCACCACATAACACAATTCTTGTATATCTTAACAGCCAGGCTTGACCTCAGTATCTTGTATCATAAAACTTATATCTTGTATCATCTTAGTTTAGATTTACTTTAACGCAATTTTCTTTCACACAATTTATTTTATTATCGCATCTTTACTGTTTTACTTTACTTTATCGCATGTTTATATTCTTGTACACAACAACTTTTATTAATTGAAAACCCATGGTCGCATGTATCATAAACATAACACAATAACCTAAAACAGTCCTTGTGTTCGACCTCGGATCACACCAAGAAACTTGTGGTGAAATTATACTTGGTTTTAATGCAAGGAAACTTATGACAACGCACAGCATACTACAAGAACATTGTTAATTAACACATATCTAGAAGTAGTATCACATGGATTTGTACCTTGCGTGCATCATTGTATATGTTTTGCGTAAGAAGTTTATGGTGCCATTGTCGGGGATTTGTTAACAGTTTATTGTTTGAGTACGTTTGTGGTATTTTGTAGGACAGATCTCTTTATACTGGCTGTTCAATGCAAAGAGCAGTCTGACGGCTTATGAGTGTTGGAGTGATCCAGAAATTCTAAGTAGACCCAGAGATCAAGTGTATTATTCACGCAAGAGTTCATCAGGGCCGAATTAAGTGGTGAAGAAGCATGGCTAATAATAACGAGGCTCCCGCAAGGAATCAAAGGGAAAATGCGCCAGTGCAAGGCTCCATATTTTTTGCTACTGATCATGACGTCCCAATGAGAGATTATGCGACGTCGGATTTTTACAACTTCTCACCAGGAATCTCAAGACCAACGGTTGAGGAGAATGTAAGCTTTGAAGTCAGACCAATCATGCTGCAGATGATTCAGAATATGGGTCAATTTGGAGGATTACAAAGAGAAGACCCACATGTGCATTTGACGAATTTTGTAGACATGTGCAGCGCATTCTCCATGCCTGATGTGACTCAAGAAAGACTTAGGTTATATCTTTTCCCGTACACACTGTGGGATGAAGTAAAGAGGTGGGCTTAGTCATTAGAGCCAAATGAGATTAAAGCATGGGAACAGTTGGTTGATAGGTTCGTGAACAGATTCTTCCCTCCAGCCGTTAACGCAAGGAGACGGGGGGATGTGTTGAATTTTGAGCAAAAGGGTTATGAAACCTTGAACACCACCTGGGTGCAATTCTGACAGTTAGTGAAGAATTGTCTGCATATCGGGATTCCCGATAGTATTCTGATGGAAACTTTTTACAATGGCTTAGACCGATCAACGCAAGCAGTTGTCAATGCATCCGCAGAAGGAGGACTAATGAACAGATCATATTCAGAAGCAAAGAATATCTTGGATCGCATCTCGCAACATTCTGATGACTGGATTGATACCGGACTTGAGGTAAGAGGTCTTGAGCAAGAAAGAGTAGAAAGTGTTGATGTGTCAACTGATGCGATGAGTGCACTGGTCGATCAAATGACCACAGTGACTTCACTCCTCCAGATGGTGGCTAATCAACAGGGAACTCTCTCTCTAGGATCAGCACAAGTTAATGCGGTGACTCATGTGGCCGCAATGAATTGCGTCCAATGTGGGGAGGGACATCCAGTAGAAGTCTGCCCATGGAATCAACAACCCGTATATTCTGTCTATGATGAATCGTTTGGCAACATCTATAACCCTAGTTGGTGGGATCACCCAACTTCAAGTTGGGACGGGAATCACAACCAGGAGAGCCATGGTTTATATCAGAATAGTTATCAAGGAGATAGGGGTAACCCTCCAGTCTTCATTACTCTGTACTGTAACCCAGGTAATTCTCAAGGTTTACCACCCAGCGACCAACCGTTCTTATATGATACCTCTTGCAGCACCTCGTCTCTGGAATCATCGTTAAAACATTACATTGAAAAGAGCGAGGCAATGAGTCAATCGCAAGCCGACTCCCTTAAAGAACTTGTAGAGCAAATAGATCAGCTTACGAGGGAATTAAAGAAGAATGTGCCTGGTATGCGGCACAGCAACTCAGGAGCATTAGGGCAATGAGGTAAAGAACAATGTCATGCAGTAACATTGAGAAGTGGCAGAACAACAGCCCCTATGCCATCTGTACCAAATGTGACAACAACACCAGTAGATTTGACTGTTCATGATGATCAATCAACTAATAGTAGAAAAATTACCAGTTCAGAAGCAAGTTCACCTACAAAAGATGAAGCTCCTCAAGACTTGAATTCTCAATCAACACAATCTCTAGATAATGAAACACAACAAGAACAGAACCTTAGTAAGCAGCCAACTAAACAAGGATAAAGGTGGGATCCTCCACCTTTCCCGTCCAGGCTGATGAAGAAAGATGATAGCAAACAATTTCAGAGGTTTCTGGATGTTCTTCGATAGCTACACATTAACATTCCCTTAATAGAAGCACTAGAGCAGATGCCGAGTTATGTAAAATTTCTCAAGGATATCCTAGCCAATAAAAGAAAGATTGGGGAAAATGAAACAGCTACGTTAATGTATGAATGCAGTGCATTGTTTCAAAACAATATCCCCACTAAAATGAAGGACCCTGGGAGTTTTACATTGCCCTGCACGATAGGAAGGAAGATGGTCGGGAACGCGTTGTACGATTTAGGGGCAAGTATAAATCTAATGCCCTTGTCGATTTTTAGGAAGCTGGATATCGGAAATGCAAGACCAACCACTATCACATTACTATTTACTGATAGATCAATAAAGCATCCTGAGGGCAAGATAAAAGATGTACTCGTGCAAGTGGACAAGTTTATATTTTCGGCAGATTTTGTCATATTGGATTAGGAAGCTGACAAAGAAGTCCCTATCATCCTGGGTCAGCCATTTCTCGCAATAGGGCGAGCACTGATCGATGTGCAGAAAGGGGAATTAACCATCAGGGTCGACGATCAGGAAGTGAAATTCAACGTGTTCAATGCGTTGAAGTACCCAAGTGACATGGAAAACTGCCAATATATTGAGGAACTGCGGAAGGAATGTTGGCACGAACCCCTGAAGGAGCTGGAGGAAGAAGATCTTGGAATTGGTGCAATATTGGAGGAGGACTGCACTGCAATTCTTGTGGAATCAAATTTTGAACCGCTCAAGTTATCTGAACGAACATCCCAATGCATTAGGCCATCTTTGGAAGAGGCACCTGTGCTAGAGTTAAAGCTGTTGCCCGTGCACCTTAAGTATGCTTACTTAGGAAGTAACAACACATTACCAGTTATCATTTCTGCATCACTGAGTAAGGAGAAAGAAGATGCACTCATACATATCCTAAGAAATAACGCAAAGGCCTTAGAATGAACCTTGGCACACATTCGAGGAATCGGTTCCTCGTATTGTATGCACAAGATTCGTCTGGAAGAAGGAAGGACAGGATCGGTAGAAAGGAAATTCCGCTTGAACTCGGATATGAGGGAGGTCATAAAGAAGGAAATAATGAAGTGGTTGGACACAAGAGTTATCTACCCGATATCTAATAGCAGCTGGGTGAGCCCAGTGTAGTGTGTTCCAAAGAAAGGGGGGATGACAGTTGTCACTAATGACAAGAATGAATTAATTCCCACAAGAATGACTACGGGGTGGAGAATTTGCATGGATTATCGCAAGTTAAACTTGGCCACTAAAAAGGACCATTTTCCACTCCCGTTCATTGATCAAATGCTAGACAGACTTGCAGGGAATGAATTTTTCTGTTTTCTTCATGGCTAATCAGGTTATATCAAATAGCAATTGCACCAGAAGATCAGGATAAGACAATATTCACGTGCCCATTTGGTACGTTTGCATTTCGACGCATGCCATTTGAACTCTGCAATGCTCCAGGTACTTTCCAACGATGCATGATGGCGATATTCTCAGATTACTTGGAGGAGTCAGTCGAGGTATTCATGGATGATTTTTCAGTCTTCGGCAATAATTACGACTTCTGTCTATCTAACCTTGAAAAGGTCTTGAAGAGATGCGTGGGAACAAATCTTTTTCTGAACTGGGAAAAATGCCACTTTATGGTGGAAGAAGGAATAGTTCTTGGTCACAAAATCTCTAAAGCAGGATTGGATGTTGATTAGGCAAAAATTGATGCAGTTTCAAAATTACCCCACCAGTGAATGTGAAAACACTTAGAAGCTTTCTGGGACATGCTGGGTTTTATAGAAGATTTATTTGCAACTTCTCCCAGATCTCAAGGCCCCTAAGTGCGTTTCTTGAAGCTGACTGAGAATATAATTTTGATGATGCGTGTACCACAGTATTCAACACATTGAAAGATACGCTCATCACCGCACCCATTCTGGTGGCGTCGGACTAGACGCAACCATTTGCGTTGATGTGTGACACGAGCGGATATGCTGTGGGCACAGTGTTAAGTCAGCAAAAGGACAAGGTATTGCACCATATTTATTATGCGAGTAAAACGTTGAATAAGGTGCAGGAGAACTATACAACCACAGAGAAGGAAATGCTCACAGTGGTATTTGCACTGGAGAAATTCCAACAATACTTAATCGGAACAAACGTTGTGGTGTATACGGATCACTCTGCGATCAAGTACTTGATGACAAAGAAGGATGCAAAACCAAGGCTTATATGGTGGGTGTTGCTACTACAAGAGTTTGACCTAGAGACCAAAGACCGAAGGGCACCGAGAACCAAGCCGCGGATCATTTTTCAAGATTGGAGAATTGCGAGGTTCAAGGTAAAGAAAAAGATATTGAAGAAATATTCCTCAATGAGGTGCTGATGGCAGTAGGTATTAATGTTCCCTGGTATGCGGACATCGTGAATTTCATTGTTTGCGGTCAAATACCAGAGGACTATACTTACCAGCAGAAGAAAAAGCTAAGACATGATGTCAAATTTTATTTCTGGGACGACCCATTCCTATATCGACTTAGTCCTGATCATATATTATGTCGATGCATCCCTAAGCACGAAGTCAAGCACGTCCTAGAGCTTTGTCATGAGTCTCCATATGGAGGACACTTTGGGGGGCAGCAGACTGCCACAAAGGTCCTACAGTGTGGCTATTTCTGTCCAACACTGTTCAAGGATGCCCAAGCCCACGTTGTGCAATGCGACAGATGTCAGAGAATGGGGAATATGTCAAAGAGAAATGAAATTCCATTGAACTCAATCTTAGAAGTGGAGTTATTTGATGTTTGGGGAATTGACTTCATGGGCCCGTTTCCACCATCAAAAGGTCATCAATATATTTTGGTTACAGTTGATCACATATCAAAATGGGTTGAGGCTATCGCATGTGCCAAGAATGATGTGACCATAGTGGCGAAGTTTCTTAAGAAGAATATTTTTGCTCGATATAGGACGCCACGGGCCTTGATCAGCGATGAGGGCTCTCATTTTATTAACCGCATAATTGCCAACCTGTTGACTAAATTTAACGTCAGCCATCGAGTTGCGACTGCTTATCATCCACAGACTAATGGGCAGGCAGAGATTTCTAACCAAGAAATCAAAACTATCTTGGAGAAGGTAGTCAATACTTCCAGGAAGGATTGGTCACCCAAGCTTGATGAAGCACTGTGGGCGTACAGGACTGCCTATAAAACACCAATTGGCATGTCCCCATATGCCCTGGTCTTTGGAAAGGCTTGTCATCTGCCACTCGAGTTGGAACATAAGGCGATGTGGGCATGCAAGAAGCTGCAGTTTGATTTAGCAAATGCGGGGAAAGTCCGGAAGCTACAATTGAATCAGTTGGTCGAATGGCGAAGGAACACCTATGAAAATGCCAAGATCTATAAGAAGAAAACCAAGAAGTGGTATGATGACTGCATAAATGATCGGACATTCATCGAAGGTCAACAGGTATTACTATTTAACGCTCGTTTGCGATTGTTCCCAAGAAAGTTGAAATCTTGCTGGTCTGGGCCGTTCAAAATCAAGAATATCTTTCCTCACGGAGCAGTGGAACTAACAACTGTAGACGGGAACAACGCGTTTAAAGTCAATGGTCAATGGATTAAGCCATACTACGGAGGCGACTTCGAGCGATGCATGGACACCATTGACTTGGGCAAGCAGGATTGAACCACTTGCGGGGGAAGTGATTGCGGTAATTCTGGGAACTTCTTTCAATCAGGATCCCTATCTATGTTTACTTGCTTTCTTTATAGTTTTCTTTTACTACTTTCTAAATCATGTTACTTTCTGTTTTTTTTAGAAGTAGCCTTTGACGTTTTCGATAATTCTCTTCAATTTGATTTTTTATGTCATGCTTAATTCTTTTAGTTTATATACATTAGTAGCGGTGTTCTTTAATTTTTGTGAATGATTGGATGAAACATTAGACACCGCAAAGTCTTTTTGACTTGCATTTTTTATGACATAAAAGGAAGAGAAATTAGTATGTAATGCGATGATGGGTGCATTGTGAGTTAACAAGAGACACCTTACGTCCAGTACACCCAAATACATTGCGTTAAGGGGTGTGTTGCGTGCGTATGTGTCCTTTTCCCGTCCTTAGCTAAATGTACTATGTTGACGTATCCTCCAGAAATGTGTTAGTTAAGGGGTGTGTTGCAGGGGTGCATGCGTTGTTGCCTGTCCTCAACAAAAATGTATTTGTGTTATTAGAAGTGTGGTGTCAAATTTTAGCATGCACCCATCTGAATCAAATTTTTAACGAAATTATTTGATTCTTTGTATAGGCAGAAATTTTTGTATTGCGTTAATTTTTAATTCTTTGTATACTTTGTTAATATTCAATACAATTGAGTACATATTCACTCCTTTCTGCCTGTGCCTTTTTTTTTTTTATCAACCTTTGTCAATATTTGCGATGTTCTGATCTTTTATTGTTGCGTTATTCATTGTGTTGCCATGATGTAATATATGTTTATATTTAGAAACATTTCCCATACTTTGTAAATTCTGACCAACACTTAGTTAATTCTTAGTTCAGCAATACTTTACCTTTTATCTTTCAAAGTTCTGCTCAAATCTTCTTTTTGAAATTTTTATTTTAAGTGTTTGTCTAGTCTATCCAAACAACGCAATGAGAACCTTGCTTATCTTTAAATTTGGGGGTGGGCAAGGTCTGAGTAGATAAGATCAAGAATATGCGATGATTAAGAAAATGCGTTCATTTTTCGTTCAAAAAAAAAAGGAGAAAAAAAAATTTATGCCAAACTCCAATGTCAGCGCAAGGGAAAACCTCAAAAATGTTCCCAACCTGATAAGATTTTAGTTGTGAAAGGAGCCTCCTCGTAGTTAGATGTTTGTATGACACCCGTAGGAGCAAGCTAAAACGAAGGTGGGTTTCCAAGAACAACGCAATAAAAGAGTGTAAGAGACAACTCCTCTAAATATCATGAGTTAAAGTTGAAATTGGCACACAACCGTAGTTGGATGTTCGCATGAAACCCATGGGAACAAACCAAAACGAAGAGTGTAACCATGACCAATGGTCTCTAATAAATAACGCAAAGTTTGACCACTGCATATAGACATATCAAGTTGTTTTGACAAAGAAGAGATAAACATTCTATTTTCCAAATTAGAAAAGCATCTTTGAGCATAATTTTGTTATATAGAAGAATAAAGTAGGCTTTGTTCAGGATTAGCAACGTTAGAAGGAAATTGCCTTGTTAAGAAATGTGCCTGAGTGTAACATTCGGAGTAGCCAATCGATGCAAAAATATAGGAGAGGAATTTAGCATTATTGTCTTAGTAGAAGATATGCTTGAGGACAAGCATATATCTAAATTTTGGGGTGTGCTAACTTGTAGAAATACAAGTTATTTATGCTGCCTTATCTAGATATTGCGGCCAAAAGAGAAGGAATATGCGTTGATTGTATGAAAATTAGCTTAAAATATAATAATTATGAATTAATGCAATTACACCCAGTAACATCATCAAGATGGTAAAAAAGGATATTTTTACTCTGTTTTGCAGGAAACCAAGTCACCCTTGCGATCAAGGCTCAACAAGAAACTGAACAATGCATCTCTGTGACATTGCGCCCATCAATTAACAATGAAGAGATGATTAACACAATGACGGCGCAATGCGACAGTTGATCCTGAGCTGAATTTCAACCGCATGCGGTAATAAAAACAACACCGCATGCGAGCAACCGATTGAAAGATGCAAATGAGCAACGCAAAGGCGGAGGATTGCGACACGTGTACAACTAACCGTTGTGCAGATTTGACGGTCTGATTGCATAACAGAAGGAATATTTATTCCTCCATCTCCGGAATTTCCATAACAAGAAGTGGGGACCACAAGCCAAGAGTCAAAGCTTTTCACCTATAAATACCCTATAGAATTCAGAGAAGATATACTGGATACGGGTATAATTGATACGAGGGCTAATTGCTGCTAAATTAGTGAGAGAGAGGCTGAGCTAAGTACTGAATAGAAATATTGAATGTCTCGATCATTTTCATATCCCCTTCTCTGTCTATTTCCATTCCTCCGTTTATCGCTTTCTTCATAAAATCTTCTAAATCCCTTGGTAATTAATATGAATTAAACAAGTAACTTACTCTGTGCTAAAGAAATAAGAACGTTTAGCCAAAGCATGCTAGACGGCATCTTCACCTGTGAGAGCAGAAGTGAAGATGTCATTCTGATCTGTCGAGAGAAGGTTAGAAGAATTCGTTAACTAAAGCAAGAAGTACTTCCAGAGATGGAAGCAACCTTGCGTTCATTACGTTTGTCCCTGTTTCACCACAGAGATGTGGGAGCGCGAACGATCACCGAGAGGTGTACATCAAGGGAAAAACGAAACCGTATTTATGCCTTTAACGCAATTAAGGAACTTGCGATGTTTGTACTAATTATCTTTTCTCTTGTTGTTTCACATATAAGACTTGCCACCACATAACATGATTCTTGTATATCTTTACAGCCAGCCTTGACCTCAGTATCTTGTATCATCTTAGCTTAGATTTACTTTAACGCAGTTTACTTTCACGTAGTTTATTTTATTATTGCATCTTTACCGCTTTACTTTACTTTATCGCATGTTTATATTCTTGTACACAAAAACTTTTATTAATTGAAAACCCCTGGTCGCATGTATAACAAGCATAATGCAATAACCTCAAACAGTCCCTGTGTTCGACCTCGGATCACACCAAGAAACTTGTGGTGAAATTATACTTGGTTTCAACACAAGGAAACTTGTGATAACGCACATCATACTACAAGAACATTGTTAATTAACGCATATCTAGAAGTAGTATCACATGGATTTGTACCTTGCGTGCATCATTGTATAGTTTTTGCGTAACAATAAGCAATCCCTGTGTTCGACCTCGGATCACTCCGAGAAACTTGCGTTGGGATTATACTTGGTTTCAACGCAAGGAAACCTGTGACAACACATAGCATACTACAAGCATTTAGTTAATAACGCATACTTCTAAAGGTAGTATCGCATAAAGTATGAATAAGCATATCACAGCATCCACATTCCATTTCCATCCTAAGTCAACAAGTTTATGGCAACATGAGCTTGCATGATTCACATTCATCATTATCCATATTTGTCCACATGCTTATTTTTACAACATTAAAAACTACGTACCAAGTTTATGGCGCCGTTGCCGGGGACATGAACTTGCATTACATTCATCCATGAGTAGTGTGAATACGTGTTACATAGCATAAGATACATTTTCAGAGTTACAAGTTTATGGCTCCGTTGCCAGGGATTGGTAATGGTTATTGTTGAGTATGTTTGTGATATTTTGCAGGACAGATCTCTTTGTACTGGCTATTTATCGCGAAGAGCAGTCTGACGGCTTATGAGTATTGAAGTGATCCAGAAATTCTAAGCTGACCCAGAGATCTAGTGTATTTTTCGCGCAAGAGCACATCAGGGCCGAATTAAGCGGTGAAGAAGCATGACTAATAATAACGAGGCACCTGCAGGAAATCAAAGGAAAAATTGGCCAGCGCAAGACTCCATATTTCTTGTTGCTGACTGCAACATCCCTATGAGGAACTATGCAGCGCCGGATTTTTATAACTTCTCGCCCGGAATTTCAAGACCCATGGTTGAGGAGAATGTAAGCTTTGAGATACGACCGATTATGCTGCAGATGATTCAGAATGTAGGACAATTCGAAGGATTACAAGGAGAAGACCCGCATACTTATTTGACGAGCTTTGTAGACATGTGCAGTGCATTCTCCATTCCTGGTGTGACTCAAGAAGGACTTAGATTATATCTTTTCCCATATACACTGTGGGATGAAGTAAAGAGGTGGGTTCAGTCGTTAGAGCCAGATGAGATTAATGCATGGGACCAGTTGGTCAAAAGGTTCATGAATAGATTCTTCCCTCCAACCGGTAACATAAGGAGACGGAGGGATGTGTTAAATTTTGAACAAAAGGGTTATGAAACTTTGAGCACTGCCTGGGTGCGATTCCGACAATTAGTGAAGAGTTGTCTGCATATCGGGATTCCCGATGGCATTCTGATGGAGACTTTTTACAATGGCTTAGACCAACTAACGCAAGCAGTTGTTGATGCCTCCGTAGCAAGAGGATTAATGGACGATCATATATGGAAGCAAAGAGCATCTTGGATCGCATCTCGCGACATTTAGATGAGTGCATTGATACCGAGTTTGAGGAAAGAGGTCTGGAGCAAGAGAGAGCAGAAGATGTCGTTGTGCTAACTGATACAATGAGCACACTGGTAGACCAGATGACCACAATGACCTTGCTTCTTCAGACTATGCCTAATCAACAAAGATATCTCTCTCAAGGTTCAGCGCAAGTTAATGTGTTGACACACGTGGCCGCAATGAATTGCGTTCAATGTAGAGAGGGACATCCAGTAGAAGTCTGCCCGTAGAATCAACAGCCCGTATACTCTGTCTACAATGAACCGTTTGGCAATACTTACAACCCTGGTTGGCAAAATCACCCAACTTTAAGTTGGGAAGGGAATCACAACCAGGGGAGCCATAGCTTTCATCAGAACAGTTATCAAGGGAATCGAGGCAACCCTTCGGTCTTCATTAATCCGGACCATAGCCCAAGTAGTTCTCAAGGTATACCACCCTATGACCAACTATTCTAATCTGATACCTCTTGCAGTACCTCGTCTCTGGAGACGTCATTAAAACATTATATCGAAAAGAGCGAGGCAATTAGACAGTCGCAAGCTGCCTCCCTTAGAGATTTGCAAGAACAGATTGAACAGCTTGCGATTGAGTTGAAGAATAAAGCGCCTGGTACGCTGCTCAGCAGTTCAGAAGCATCGGGACCGCGAGGTAAAGAGCAATGTCAAGCAGTGACATTGAGAAGTGGTAAGACAACAGCCCCTATGCCACCAGTACCAGATTCAATAACAATACCAGTGGAATTAACCGTCGATGATGACCAACCAACCATTGATGACAAAATTACCGGTTTAGGAGTAAGTACATCCACAAGAGATGAATCTCATCAAGACTTGAATTCTAAATCAATGCAACCTCCAGTCATTAAAACACAGCAAGAACAGGACCTCAATGAACAACCAAATAAACAAGAAGTACGATAGGATCCTCCACCTTTCCCATCCAGGCTGAAGAAGAAAGATGATAGTAAGCAATTTCAGAGGTTCCTGGACGTTCTCCGACAACTACACATCAATATTCCTTTAATAGAAGCTTTGGAACAGATGCCGAGCTATGTAAAATTCCTCAAGGATATACTTGCTAATAAAAGAAAGATTGGGGAGAATGAAACAGTTGCGTTAACATATGAATGCAGTGCGCTGTTTCAAAACAACATTCCCACCAAAATGAAAGATCCTGGGAGTTTTATATTGCTCTGCTTAATAGGAGGGAAGAAGGTCGGAAACGCGCTATGCGATCTAGGGGCGAGCATAAATCTAATGCCCTTGTCGATCTTAAAAAAGTTGAATATCGGCAATGCAAGGCCAACCACGATCACATTATAGTTGGCCGATAGATCGATAACGCATCTCGAGGGTAAAATAGAGGATGTACTCGTGCAAGTGTCACACCCCGCCCTAAACCACCCTTTGAGCTTAGGAAAGGGCGTGACTGCAGCAGTTATAAACCCTTTGATTGACACTTACCGCCTAATAACTCTTGCGGAATAACTTTGATACCAAGATATAATTCATATACAGTGGAATGTCTTTAGGCCAAAAATTTATTAATTCAGAAACATAACATGTTTAGAGTCATTACAACACTAGATTCATAAGTCCCAAAGCCCAAAAATCCTAGTCCCTATATGAACAATGGAAACATGTGTACAATTTTACAGTAACCACCTAAACTGGCGGGTTACAATATCTTTATCCTTTAGCGGCAAAGCAAATGCAAAGCTATCTCCTGAGGATTTGACCGCTACCTAGGAGAAAGGAAAACATTTGAAAATGGGGTGAGTTTGCTAGCCCAGTGAGTGACTTAAGAAAGATAACTGATTCTCATGCAAAAGTCTCAATAAAGAGTTTAAACTGAAATATAAACTTCTATAGTACCTTGTATTGCAATATAAACATTTTCCAAGCATAAAACATATAAAGATGTTTAAATCATGAGACGGTAAAACCGTTTCTCTATTGAGAATAACCCTGTTGTGGTTAAAAATAAACCCAACACCAACTGCTAGTCAAGAGAGAACCCTTTTGCTCAATCTCCGACTCTAACTACCTACGTGAACGTGGCCATACTAAGTACCATCATACCTTAGGTACTTCTGCTCAGATACCTTCTCAAATGTCCTTCAGTATCGAGTTGCTAGGATACCTTCTCAAATGCCCTTCGGTATCAAGTTGGTTTGGTACCTTCTAAAACGTTCTTCAGTACCAAGTTGGTTAGATACCTTCTTAAATGTCCTTCGGTATCTAGTTGGGCAGATACCTTCTCAAATGTCCTTCGGTATCGCGTTTTAAGTAAAAATAGTCATAAATGACTTTCCCTTTAAAGAATATAAAGTATAACGCATATAAAAATATGGCTTTAAAGATACTAACGCATGCTGGGTATATTTAATACATATAAATAGCTTTTCAACAAACTTTCCACACATGCATGCGTTTAAAACATAACTCATGGTTTGCTTGGAAATTATTTTGTAAAACTAGCTGGCATGAGAATAATCTTCTTTAAAACATGCTTTCTTTAAAACATGGTAAATATTTTAGTCAAACATTTTAGTCAAATGTTTTAGTCACTCACCTCAATCGCTTTGGAAACTTTTTCTCTAGAAGTTCCTTGTTTACCCCGAGCTCCCTTTTACACCCCTAGAATCCAGATTCGATTTACAACTCAGATTACGCATAGTTCTAAGCCTTATTTCGAGATAATTTCTTCTAAAAACATATTCTAAAATGTCTCAAGAAGCTTACCCTAAAATATGAGCTCAGAAAACCTCGTAGTTTGGCCGGAATCACAAAATCTTCAAGATTGGCCCAAGCTTATTCGACAGACTGACCCTTCTGTATTCTTCTTCGTTTCCAGCCCAATCCTTTAGAGATTTTTCTCCAGAAGCCCTACCCTGAAAACTAAACTTTCATGTCTTTCAGGTGGATTTGGAATCACTCCAAGCGCACAAGTATATTAGGAGAACTCCTCGTCCCAAGTTGATGCTGTTTTCCAGACTTCACTGTCTGCTGCGTCCTCTTTGAAGTTCTATGATCAACGCATGGATTTTGCTCTCAACGCAATGTTTACTCGGCTCTCCCACTCTTTTTAATGTCTTTTTGAATTGTGGTCTGGAAAAGAAATCCTTGGCCCTATTTATAGGCATCCAAACACTCTCCAAGGTCGACACCTCCTACTTGGCTGCATGTCCAAGTGTTTCCTCCTCACACTAACAACACAACTTTTAATCAACGTAACCTAAGTGTCTTTCTCCTACATAGCCAACGCATGGGACTAAATTTTGCATGTCCTCTTATGCAACCACCTAAAATCCATAAGGCTTAAGGTTTCTTCCTAAGAAGACACATGTTTGATGACGTTCTCTATGTGAGCTCATCTTTCATATGCGTCCACAACCCTTGGATGTTCAACGCATAGTCCATAATCAACGCATAGCAAGCCAACTCACTTAGTCACCGCAAGTCCTAACCATCGCAAGAGCCAGCCACCACCAACGCATAGAATGGCCGCTCATCCTAGACGCATGGCTCACTAGGTATCACCGCAAGGCTCACTCGGCATGGGCACATGGCGGTTGGCATAGGCGCTGGTCACCGACACATGAGCATGTGGCATAAGCGCTGGGCATCGCTCGACGCATGGGTTGGGCGCTTGGCAGAGGCACTCGACGCATGGGTTAGGCACTTGGCAGAGGCGCTTGGCATGGGCATCACCACATGGTCACTCAGCATAGGCACTCAATACATGGGCGCTCGACAAGGCGATGTGCATCGACGCATGCCACCTTCCAGCGCATGCCTTGCCCACGTCCTCGCCTACCCTTGTGCCATTCAACCTTCCAACACATCACTTCATCTTTCCTTCCTTCAGCTGCATGGACACATACCACTCTTCCAACGCATCCATCATCCAACGCATCCAACACATCCAATGCATCCAACGCATCCAACGCATCCATCATATAGGTTTATACTTAGCCAATTTTCCAAGTTTTTCCCCAAAAGTCAAGCTTCCAAATTTCCTCTTTTCTTCTAATTTTCCACCTTTTTTTCTACTATTACACACTAGTTTCCACATATACTCACTACACTAGTCTTAGTGGGGAACATACTCAAGTAGAGAAATAAGGATTCAGGGTTCACATTTTACCCCCCCCCCCCCCTTATGAAAATTTCGTCCTCGAAATTTCGCTACAAGTCCGTCAACTAAACAACTACGGATACTTGTTTCTGATTTGCTCTTCGGCTTCCCACTTCTTCCGTGCTATGGTTTCGCTATAGTACCTTTACCAATCGGATTTTCTTATTCCTTAAGACCTATTCCTTTCGGTCAAGAATCTCCACTGGTTCTTCTTCGTAAGACAAATTTTCCTTCAACTGTACTGGTTGCTCAGGCAACATGGGTAAGATTTGGCACATACTTTCTAAGCATTACCACATGAAACACATCATGAATATGAGATAACTCTGGAGGTAAATCCAATGTATATGCCATTGGGCAACCTCTTTCTATTATCTCGTAAGGTCCAATATATCTCGGGCTTAATTTTCCTTTCTTACCAAACCTGAGTATTCCTTTCCACGGAGATAACTTAAGAAATACTTTATCACCAACTTCAAACTCCAACTCTCTTCTCTGTTTATCAGCATAACTCTTTTGCCTATCTCGAGCTGTCTTAAGATTATCTCTTATAATCTTAATACTGCCTGATGTCTGTTGCACCAGTTCTGGACCAGTAATTTCCTTTCACCGACTTCATCCCAACATATCGGAGTTCTACATGGCCTTTCGTATAGTTCCTCATATGGTGCCATCCCGATACTCGAATGGTAACTGTTGTTATACGCAAATTTGATTAACGAAAGATGCATATCCCAATTACCTTTGAATTGCCATACACATGCTCTCAGCATGTCCTCTAATGTCTGGATTGTCCGCTCAGACTGACCATCCGTCTATGGATGAAAAGCGGTACTAAAATATAACTTGGTTCCCATAGCTTTCTGCAAACTAGGCCAAAACTTTGATGTAAATCTGGAGTCTCGATCTGATACAATTGAAACTGGAGCTCCAAACTGACTCACAACTCGATCAACATACAATTTAGCTAATTGGTCTAGGGTAAAAGTAACTTTAACAGGTAAAAACTTAGCTATTTTTGTCAATCTATCCACGATTACCCATATACCATCATAGCTCGCTAGTGTCCTAGGTAGCCCAAATAGGAAATCCATCGTAATATGCTCCCATTTCCACTCTGGTACTGGGAGTCGATTAAGTAATCCTGCTGGCCTCTGTCTGTCCGGTTTAACTTGTTGACATATTAGACACCTGTCAACATACTCTGCTATTTCTCTTTTCATACCAGGCCACCAGTACGATCTCTTTAATGTTTTGTACATCTTCATACTACCTGGATGCATAGCATAAGCCAAACTATGTGCCTCTTCTAGGATAGCTTGTTTAAGTGCTAAGTTCTTAGGTACGCATACCCTAACCTCTTTTAATAGCACTTTGTCGGCTCTTAATTGGTAGTCTGTCCTCAATCCTTTACCTACTTCTTCAGCTAACTTCTAAAGATCGAAATCCTTTAACTGTTCACGTAGAATATCTTCTACGAGAGTAGGACGCACTTGAAATGAAGCTAGTAAACCTCCTGTTTGACCGATTGATAATGCTGCCCCAGCATTATACAACTCATGAATTAGTGTACCCTTCACTGAATTGATACTAGCGCTAGCTGATCTGGTTTTTCGACTTAAAGCATCAGCTACCACATTTTCTTGACCTGGATGATAATCAATTGTGCAGTCATAGTCTTTGATCAACTCGAGCCATCTTCTCTGTCTCAAGTTCAGCTCCTTCTGATCAAAGATATACTTCAGACATTTATGAACTGTGAATATATGACAACGCTCACCAAACAGGTAATGTCTCTATAACTTTAGAGCTAACACAACTATTGCTAACTCTAAATCGTGCGTAGGGTAGTTACATTCATGCTTCTTTAACTGTCGAGAAGCATAAGCTACTACCTTTCCCTCCTACATTAGCACACATCCTAACCCTTGTCAGGATGCATCACAGTAAACCTCAAACTCTTTACCTAGTGTAGGTAGAGTTAATACTAGTGCAGACACTAACCTCTGTTTCAACACTTGAAAACTGTGCTCGCATTCTGGCGACCACTCAAACTTCGCATCTTTTCTAGTCAGGTTTGTTAATGGTAGAGCTATCTTAGAAAAGCCCTCCATGAATCTCTTATAATAACCTGCTAAACCCAGAAAACTGCGTATTTCTGTTACATTCAGGGGTCGTTCCCAATTGACTATTGCTTCTATCTTTTGGGAATCAACGCTAACTTCATCAACTGAAACTATATGCCCACGGAATACGACTTAGTTTAACCAAAAATCACACTTACTAAATTTGGCATATAACATCTTTTCCCTTAGCATTTACAACACCGTCCTCAGATGTTCTTTGTGCTCCTCTACGCTACTAGAATATACTAGTATATCGTCTATGAAAACTATCACAAACTGATCCAGATAAAGATGAAATATCCTATTCATCAAATCCATAAATACCACAGGAGCATTTGTCAATCCAAACGGCATTACTAGGAACTCATAATGTCCATACCTAGTTCTGATTGCAGTCTTTGGAACATTTGTGTCTTTCACCATCAACTGGTGATAACCTGATCTCAAATCTATCTTAGAGAACACCGTGGCTCCCTTTAACTGATCGAAGAGATCATCTATACGAGGAAATGGGTACTTATTCTTAATGGTCACCTTATTCAACTGTCTATAGCTATACATAATCTAAGAGTATCGTCTTTCTTCTTAAAAAACAAGACTGGCGCTCCCCAAGGCGACACACTGGGTCTAATGTACCCCTTATCTACAAGTTCCTGTAACTGAACTTTTAATTCCTTTAGTTCCGTCGGTGCAATCCTATATGGTGCCTGGGATATAGGTGCTGTACCCGGGACTAACTCAATAGTAAACTCTATTTCCCTGTCAGCTTGTAAGCCTGGTAACTCTTCAGGGAACACATCTAAGAATTCTTGTACCACAGTTACATTCGCAGGTTTCAGCTTCTTATCCTGTGAAACTGCTATTGATAACTTGTAGAAATACAAATTATTTATGCCACCTTATCTAGATATTGCAGCCCAAAGTTAGTAATTATGTGCCAATTGTATGAAAATTAACCTAGTATGACAATAATTATAAATGTTTACAATTACACCCACTAACGCCAAAAAGATGGAGGACAAGCCAAACTTTACTCTGTTTTGCAGGAGACTAAGTCACCGCTTGCGCTCAAGGCTCATGAGAAACTAATCAACGCATCTCTGTTACATTGCGCCCGTCGATCAACCATGAAGAGACGATTATCGAAGTAACGGCGCAATGCGACAGTCAGTCCAGAGTTATGCTTCGAGCGCATGCGATAATAAAAACAAACACCGCATGCGAACCCATGATCGAAAGATTCAGCTGAGCAACACAAAGGCAGAGGATTGAGACACATGTACAACTAAATGTTGTACAGATTTGATGGTCCAATTGCATAACATAAGGAATAATATCCCTCCATCTTCAGAATTTCCATAACAAAAGTAGGGACCACAAGATCGGAGTCAAAGGATCTGCTCCTATAAATACCCAGTGAATTCAGAGAAAATTATGCTATTTGATACTGGGCTAAGTGTTGTAAGATTTTAGAGAGAAAAAGGCTGAGCTAAGTGCTGAAAAGAAGAAATTCGGGAAGAGAAAGAGATAAGGCCAAGAGGTAAATCACAGATCCGACCAGCTGTATACCCAATCGAAGCTCTGTGTAGAGACCCCTGCTATCGATTGAGCAAGCCTAAGAAGGAAGCTCTTCTTGCCATTGAAACCATCCGATACGGCAAGCAGATCTCCATTGAATCCGTGCCAAGACATTGGCATCTGATTGTATCTATTCTATCTCTTTTTCATTGTATTCCATATTTTCTTTATCTCTTCATTCACACATCATGTATCAAACACTTAGTAGAAATATTGAATGTTTCGATAGATTTCGTTTATCATTCTCTGTCTGTTTCCGTTCACCCATTAGTCACTTTCTTCATGATGTTTTCTTAATCCCTTGAGGGAGTCTTTTAGCTCAATTTTCGGTTAGGTCTTCTCTAGTAGCAGAGATTTTGAGAAGACAACCAGAGGATAGTAACTTACAGAGGATGCTTGCAAAGTCCAAGTAAGGCTCCGAGGCAGAATTTGAGTTGAGAGCAGATGGAGCCATAGTTAAGTAGAGAAGACTATGCGTTTCGAGTAGCTTAAGGGTGCTATACTAGAGGAAGCTCACAGTTCAGCTTACGCTACACATCCAGGAAGCACCAAGATGTACGAAACTTTGAAGAAAACTTATTGGTGGCCTGGTATGAAGTGAGAGATAGCCAAATATGTTGATAAACATTTGATCTGTCAACAAGTTAAACCAGTGAGACAGAGGCCAAGAGGACTCCTTAATCCACTGCCAGTGCCAGAGTGGAAGTGGGAGCATATTACCATGGATTTTCTGTTTGGATTACCTCGTACTACTGGTGGATATGATGGTATATAGGTAATAGTAGACAGACTCACCAAGACAATGCGGTTTATACCGATTAAAGAAACATCTACACTAGATCAGCTAGCTAATCTATACATCGACAGGATTGTGAGTCAACATGGAGTCCCAGTGTCCATAGTTTTAGACAGGGATCTGAGGTTTAATTCTAAGTTTTGGCCTAGTGTGCAGAAAGCAATGGGAACAAAGTTGATGTCTAGTACAGCATTTCATCCCCAGACAGATGGTTAGTCAAAGAGGACCATCCAGATCTTAGAAGACATGTTGAGAGCATGTGTCCTTCAGTTTAAGGGAAATTGGGATACCCACTTATCACTTATGGAGTTTGCTTATAATAACAGCTATCAGTCTAGTATCGGCACGGCACCATTCGAGGCTTTGTATGGAAAACCATGCAGAACTCCTGTATGCTGGAACGAAGTGGGAGAGCGAAAGCTAGTTGGTCCTGAGTTAGTACAAGTTACGTCAGACAATATTAAGTCGATTAGAGAGAACCTGAAGATAGCTCAAGATCGACAGAAGAGCTATGCAGATAGTCAGATAAGCGACGAAGAGACTTAGAATTCCAGGTTGGAGATCAAGTTTTCTTAAAGTTATCTCCGTGGAGAGGTGTTCTTCACTTTGGGAGGAAAGGTAAGCTGAGTCCTAGATATATTGGTCCTTATCGGATAACAAAACGAGTTGGACCAGCAGCCTATAGACTTGAGTTGCCAGATGAACTTGCTCGAATACATGATGTTTCCCATGTGTCCATGTAGAGGAAATATATTCCAGATCCGTCACATGTGTTGCAAGCACAACCGGTTGAGCTGAAACAATACTTGAGTTATAAAGAGGAAGCGGTTCAGATACTCGATAGAAAGGAGCAAGTTTTGAGGAACAAAACGATCCCACTCGAGAAGGTCCTTTGGAGACATCACGGAGTAGAGGAGGCAACCTGGGAGTCAGAAGACCAGATGAGGAGGAGTTACCTGACACTCTTCACCTAAGGACTTTTAAATTTTGAGGACGAAATTTCATAAGGGGGAGGTAAGTTGTAAACCCGAGACTTTCCTTGGATTATTTGCTCTTGTAACATATTGTAGGATGTTGGATTTAAGTTATTGTTGTTCCATTGTTGAAGAAAAATGGCAAAGCTTTTGGTTGAGGTTGTTTTTGATAATTTTGGAATTTATTAATAATGAAAAGAAAATATTCATACGTTTAAAGGTTTATCACGTGTTCTGATTTGCGGATTTACGATTTTAAATTTAGTCACTCACTGGGCTTCGTAGCTCACTCTTTCAAAATGTTTTCCCATTTTTTAGGTAGAGATCGAACTCCCAGTGCCTGATAACTGCCAAAGTCCATTTTCTGCTAAAAGCTTCCAGATCAAGCTCCATACGTGGATGGAGTTGTACATTGTGTCTGTTTGTATTGTAAATGTCTTTGTAAGAACTGGATAGTTTATGGTTGTGTACACACTAGATGTCGTGGTTGTGTAAACCCCAGTTGGAATGTTTTTTATTGTGATATCTCTATCAAGTTATTTTCCAAACCGAGTTATGTCATGACTGCACTTCATGTGTGTCTAAAGGTTTTTAGGGGTTCCGCTATGTTGTGTTACATGTAAAGTATTTTATATCTAAGGTTAGTATGTTTATCAGGTTCAACGATTCAGCCTGGTCAATAGGTATCGTTAGAGGAGGACGATATCTGTTGGCTTCACGCCTTTTCCCTGACTAAGCTAGCAAGTAGTTTGGGAGGGGGTGTGACAGACAGGCAGTGGGTTAGCAGGTGCCTTCCCTTTACCCTTACCACCCTTCTCCTTCTTCCCCTTTGCAGAGTTAGAAGCAGAAGGTGCAGACTTCGTTCCTGAGATCGAACCTCTATGGAACGTCCTAGAGAAGGAAGCAACATTTGCCTCACCCTTCTGCCTCTCCTTAATTTTCAATACATATTGATATGTCTGCAACTCGTTGAGGAGAGTTTTAAGGTTATATTTCACTTTGTTAAGAATCACATTGCTAACAAAGTGTTGGAAGCTCTCCGGCAAAGAATGCAGGATTATGCTAACCTGGCTGCCCTCATCGATGGTAGAGCCATTCAACTCTGCCACATTAAAGTGGACCAACATGTTTAACACATGTTCACGAATAGAGGTGTCTTCTTTCATTTTGGAGTTGAATATGCATTTAAGAGCCTCATGTATTAGCTGTCCAGACGGTTGTCCAAACATCCCCCACAAGGACTCCATGATCTCACGCACTAAGACCATAGGCTCATGTTTCTTGGCCAAGACTTCAGACAAACTTGCCAAGTTGTAGGCTCGGGCCTTCTCATTCACCCTTGACCATCGCTCGTATGCCTCTCAAACATTTCGAGTGACATTCGAAGCTGGAATAGGAGGACAGGCCTCCGTGAGAGCAAATATAAGGTCCTTGATGATTAGGATCGTCGTGATCATGTGTTTCCATGTTGCGAAATTATCGCCAAAAAGTTTTCCGGCGCTTACAATGCTAATGTGGCTGTTTCCATTTTGAAAAAGTTTTTGAAAATACGAACAAAACTTTATTAGAATTTTCTAAACCACTTTGAAACCAATCAGTTTTGCAAAACAGTTTCAAGTACCCTAAGTTATAGACTTCTATTTTGCAATGATGCCCCAGTGAGGCAAGACGCCACCGATGGGTGATCAATTAACCATTCTTTGGGATGAAACATTCTCAACCATTAGAAAGAACCAACTCTTGAACTGAACCTAACAGCCACCATTTTTCGGTCCAGAATCGTTAACTTTTAACTATTCCGTGTAAGCGTAAGCCCTCGCTTTCGGTGCCAGAGTCTCGCCCTAATGCGCTCACTTTAGAGAAAAGACAGATTAGGACAAGAGACTAAGTAAACTTATCCTCTTACAGGAGATCAAATAAAGAAACGCGCAAAACTGCCATCCTTTAGGGGACACTTTTAGGGTGCCTCGAGGTGATGCGCAGTAACTTTATTCAACCTAACGACGAGACTGAGGGATATGTTGTCGCACTTCCCACTCCCACTTACTATGAACACTCTCTCCATCCACCTTGATATTGACCTACCCAAACACCATCCGTTGGGGGGACAAGCCAAAGGTGCCACAAGGCCGAGGATAGATCTCACGGTGTAGACTATTTAGGAGAAACTTGAAAGGTTTAAGTGAAACATCTTATGCCCCAAGTACCTCCCACTAAATGTTCTACCTAGGGATTCATTAACCTAGACAATCCGGCTACTGATTTTAGTCTAAGTCGTCTTTTTAAACTCTGCTCATAAACAACGTTTGTCTATGAAATATGAACAAGTTCAAATAGTCACATTTAAACACTTTAATGGACTGTCCATAACTTGTATACATGCATCAAATCTATCTAATTCATCTTTCCAGGTAAGTTCCTAGGTAGGAGTGTTAGTTTCCATCAACTTAAATACCCCAGCCTAAACAAAACCCGCCTTAGACAAAAGGTCCCTTATAGATAGATTTGCTACACTTGAACTTTTTATTAGCCAATTTAATCCTATTAAATTGATTAAAAGATTAAAGCCTTAGGGTTTCTAATCGTATTAGAACCGTGATCTTAGGTCTATGTGATCCAAGTTTTAAACACTTTAAAACCATGAATTAAACCTAAGTTAGCATGCATATCTTTCTTATTTCTTTTAGTTCTAATTTCTCTTTAACTTTTAAAAAGAAACAACTAAAACTATTGCGCACAAAGAGGCGTTTATAACATTTATAAAATAACCTATGTGTCATGCTTCATGCAATGACTAGTCATTACTATATATAACTTTTATATAACGCATAACAACCAAGCAAACATGCTATCATTCACCCTTATACTATAACAATTATAATATAAAGATGATGCATGTCAATGTTTTTTTTTATGCATGCATAAATATAACTCTTATATTATATGATACATGAGCATGCTCTTACATAATTAAAATCATGCTTCTCTAAATTATAACAATTACAATAAAGAGATGATGCATGATCATTGCATAACCTAAGGTGGGATTTACTATATGTGTATACCATATGACATATAATAAACATACATCGCATGTAATAAACAAAGGATTAATGGACCGAGATGAGCCTTTACAAAAATCGGAATGAAAAAACCTTATCTATTACATTTTTCATCGAGCAAACCGGTTCACAGGAGAACCGCGTCTTAAACTGCCATAGGTCTTCATCGTGTAGTAAACTCCAGTAGGTAGACGATCGTTCAGCGCGCACTAGATGATAGAAGCATAAGTAAATGATCATGTAGAAGACGACGAGGCTGCGAAGCCTGATCGTGTAGCGCGCGACAGGTAAACGATTTACCGTGTGTTACTAAGCGATCGTTTAGTCAGTTACTAAGTGATGAAGCTTACTGACCTAAACGATTGTCTAGCGCGCGCGCTTTAAACGATATGCGAGCATCTCATCGTCTACGCACGTGCAACCAGGTAAACGATTTACCTTGCATTGCTAAGAGATCGTTTAGTCAGTTACTAAGCGATGAAGCTTACTGACCTAAAAGATCGTCTAGCATGCCCTCGCGTTGAGCGATCCGCAAGCATCTCATCGTCTACATGACGTGATGCTTAGCGATCGCATACCCGATCGTCTAAACGATACGATTAACTCTTGATCGCATACCTCATCGTTTAACCGATGCATTCAACCACGATCGCGTACTCCTTCATCTTTACAATGTGATCAACAGCAATCGCGTAGAACATCTTCTGCACAATGCGATCAACACTAGATCGCCTCCTTCCTCGAAGAACTGCAACACTTGCCCAGATCGCGTACCACTCTTATGAAACGCTTGCACATATCTGCTTCTTCGCCGAACGACTCAAAACTTCAAACAAACTTTGATTACAAACTCGATAAAGATTATTAATGCCCAAAAATGCAGGGGCCTTTACAAATAATCGCAAATGTAAAAGGATCTAAATTAAATCGAGGCTTATCATCCCAAAAAAATCCATTAATCCCCCACATCCACAGCAGATTTAACAATTAAACAGCGTAGAAATGCACCCACCATGAATGTATATTTCATTTCGTTGCAACAGATGAAATCAGAGTATCAGAACTTGGCTCTAACAACAATTGAAGGATCTCTTTCCGAGAGTTCCATGAGCACATTCAGATCGCTCCGATCTCACCGCGACCGAAATACAATAATATACATTCAACACATATAGTTATGCAAACAAAACTTAATTACCGGCATGCTACAAACAACAAATTAAGAAAGGGACACAGTTTCATACCAATTGAAGACAATCTTCAATCTTCAGAACTCCAACGCAGCGGAAACCCTCCACGCGATCTACCAATGCCCAGCGGAAACGTCGACTGTAGCAGCATGAACAACACGAACTCACGACCGCAACGGGGACGACACCACCACTAAAGAGCCCCGGGTATTCTCGAAGTGAAAACTCAAAGGGTGGGCTTTGGTGAATTTCGTAGAGGAGGGTGGAAACACGAATCGTGTAGGCAATAAGCAAATTAGAGGGAAAACGATGCTATCGCATAGCAGAAGTGCTTATCGTTTAGAAGGAGCTACATAATCGTGTAGTATTTACTGAACAATCGTTTAGGAAAAGGTACATGCTAGTTTAGTAAAACCGGCACACTATACGATCGTTATTACAGCTTGAGGACAAGCATTGTTTTAAATTTGGGGGTGTGATAACTGGTAGAAATACAAGTTATTACAGCTCAAATAAGTAAAACAATGAGAGAATGCGATGGTAAAATAGGAAATATCATGTCCGAAAATGCTAAACTAAAAGGAATTGCGATCACGAGTGCTCATTGCATAAAATCAGTTAATTTACCTATTTTGTGCAGGTACAATGCGATGGCGAATATGAAATTGCGATCTAAAGGCACAATGCGTCAGCGTGCTTGAAGTTGCGATCGAAAGTCATGCGATCGTGAGAAGTTTTCTTGAAAAGGTAATCGCATAAAGACCTCACATCAAGGCGATAAAATAATAAATCATGATGGGATGTAAAGCTGATAACGGTCGATTCCAAATTTAGTTGATAAGTCGTTAAAAGCCACACTGTAGCAAGTACATCGAACTTTTGGTGACTTTTAAACGGTGCAACAGAGTAGGGAAATTAATACCGCCCATCATTGCAATCATTTGTGAGAAAAGCTGCTTCACGTTGAAATCTATAAATACCAAAGGCCTCTAGAGAGAGGGAGTTAGTTAGTCCATTCCCACACATACTTATACATATACATAGAGGGTGTAGAGAGCACAGAGATGAGGGAAAGCCTAGAGAAATCGTTCCCGAACAGATCGAGAGACTGTCGAAAAGCAATATAAATGAGAGAGGGCCAAACCTTGCGAGAGCAAGAATCCACAAATAGAACAGAGTTGAAGTGATAAAGAGCAGTGTAAAAGGCTACGAGAAGCAAGACATTGCTTATCGTACTTGCTATCTCTCAAATCCATTTGTTATTTTGTATTCAGTCATGTTACCTATGGTCATCCTAGTGAAGTGAAGTCTCAGTCATGAATGGAGTTATATGATAAGAGAATAACACATTGAGTCAGGTCTTATACAAACTCTTTGTATAGGATGCCTCCGCTCGCATGTTCACTACACGAATGATCAGGATCAAACCATCTGTGACAAGTCACAACATTTGTAACTATTCCACAAAGCGGATCACGTCCGTAGTGTTACCAAGATAAGATTTCCCTTCTATATTCATATATTACAGACTATTTTGGTTTTCACTTAAGACATAATCTACTTGTACGTCACAACATACATGCTTAAGTTACATAAAGACTATACTGGGGTATGCCCTAGTTTATTGTATATTGTACATTTTTATATTGTATTGTACATTAGTCTCTCGAGTCATTAGGACAAGTGGGAGATTGTTGGGATTGGTATCCTAATTCTCCCGGAGTCTCGTTGTTTTGTAAAGATACACATTTTTTATGAATAAAATAAGTGTTATTTAATTCTGGCATTTACTCATGTCCAATAAACAAAGCTCCTTGGTTATCTTATGTGAACTTAATCATCTATATGTGATATACAAGTGGATAATGCCTTAAGTGATAACCTAAATAGGTCTATAGTATAAGGATTAAGGTGGGATATCCTGGTGACACTACAGATACAGCTCACTTTGTAAGGTTTGCAAGTGTTGTAAACTAATACAGATGGTAGATCCTGACCATTCATGTGAAGACATGCAAGCGGAGGTGTCCTATACAAAGAATTTTTATAAGACCTGGACCACGAGATGACTAGACTCTGTATATAACGTCGTTGATACTAGACTTACATCTCACTTAAATGACCATAGGTAACACGACCTCAATCCTGAGTGTTTTGGGAACTCCTGCCTTTGAGAGTGATCCTTTGATTAGTATGGGTGAGAGTGGCCAGATTGCCAACTCAACATGCCTACCTTTTTGGGGACTTGTCTGATCTGGGAGCTGAGAACTCAATCCACAAGATGAAATTCACTCCCTTCCCGAAGCAGGGATAAGTAGAGAGATTGTCCCCTTAAGGGCTGATTCCGGGGCTTGAACATAGTGGCCACATCTTCTCTTTGGAAGAGAGGACTCAGTCATAGTAGGACTATGACTTATGTTCATTAGAAGGATCAATGGTACTTAAGGAGTTAGATGTAACTACAGAGGCATAACAGTTATTGGCCGAGCTGTACTTAGAGGCGATCTGTGAAGGGTTGTCACACTGTTGATTGGTTAAGATGGACACATAATATATCTGTGGTAAGGAGAGTTCAGTTGTCGGTCTTTAGTGGAGTGCCTGAAAGTTAACGGGTGGTGGATCTCGTGACTAAAGAGTTTAGTCAGTTATTCACGTACCGTTGGAGCTTCGAGCTACAGGTCCATAAGGTCCCCTTGGTAGCTCAATGGATTCCGTTGAAGATCAGTTCTTGGTATTGATTTGAAGTGTTGAAATTGACAAGAGGTAATTCAATTATATATGATATGATCGGTATGATGTATGAGATACATTTAATGGAGGATTGATGTAAATGAGATTTACATTAAGTACCATGGAATAGAAAAAGAACTATGGTTTATATGTTTCATGAGATGAAATATTAAAACTATAGGTTATAAATATAGTATGATAAGTTGGTTATCATTTATATTTATAATAATATTAATTATTGGATAATTAATTCTTTTTCTCCAACAACCAATTGAGTGGGAGTTATTGGTGGTTCATGGTAACCATGAGATAAAAGGAAAATTGTTTTCCTAATTTTAGTTACTTTTGGCAAAATTTGTTTTGAGTTTTCTCTCTCGCTAAAAGAAACTCACAGAGTTTGTCAAGTAAATACCGATTTACTAAGCGACAACTTGAGCGAAGTAAACGATCGTGTAGTGTTTTGTAAGCGACAGACACTGGGCTAAACGATGTGTTAAACAATCGCTTAGCTTTTGCTAGACGATCACTTAGCTTTAGCTAAATGATTGGGTATCGACCTATGCGATAGGTTTCTGTCTTCTCCCATTTGCCCAATCGTGTACACAGTTGTTCATTCCTCCTTCGTCTGCCTCATTCCAAGTCCACACAGAGCCCACCCTTTGGATTCTCATACTGAGAATACCAACATAACCTTCTTGGTGGTGTCATACTCAACTCGACATCGTCGAGGTTTTGTGGAGGCCGTTCGTGCTATTAGAGTGTTCGTGACCGAGGCGATCGCTGAGGACGAGTGCAAAGTGTTCGTGCAGTGTTGCGGCCGTGTTTTTCGAGCATTCGAGGTTGCTGTGTTCGAGCATTCATGAGTAAGGAGCGTGGAGACAAGTTGACAAACGTTCATAGTATTCTCCTTGTTTATTTGATTGTTCATGCTGTAATTTCTATAACAATTGCATAACTGTATGTTTGTTTTACGACTGTAATGTATAATGTTCATACATGATTATAATTTGGAATGATCTATTTTCTGCTGCTCATGGAAATCTCGAATTCGATTTCTTTCAAAGACAACCAGGGATATTAAGTTTATTGGTTTGTGGTAAAATAAAAAAAAAATCTAAATGTGCAAAGTCAAGAAGTAAAGTAAATATTATATATATTATACATCACAAGTGTTCGTACAAAGTTATTTACAAACTACAGGATATGAGACTTTAGGGTACAAACCCCAACAAAAATAACCTTTATCCTCCATTTTCTTAACACACACTCCAAATGTTGAGTGGACTAGCCTTGCTAATTAGAGCTCAAATACCTCCTAGTAAACCTTTCATCATTTCACATATTTTTTCCCTCTCTTATGAAATACAAAACTTCAAATAAACGGGAGGAACTTTATTATTCATGAGCATGTCCAAATATAAATATAAGAAATCTTAACATCTAAATAATTAATTTCTTTAAAGCTATTTCGCATAGGAAAACGTTTTTTCATATCAATATTGTACCAATTTGCTAATGCACATATTTTATTTATTTTGCCTCCTACTAGTTGTCTTCAAAATTATGACTCAAACAAGCAGAAAGTGGAAGCTAACAGAATCATTAAGCACCCTAATTACATTTAATTTGAGTTCAAAGCATGTTGAAAAATAGTGTCAATATAAAGAGGATTGCATATGTGTATACCTTTATAGAATTTTTGTTGATTCTTATTGAACTCCACGAAATGGAACTCCAAATCTCTAGTAGACCACCAAGAGGAGCTTCTCTACTATTTTTAGTCTTGGATTGAGTGGTGCAAACTCTCAATTGAGCTTAATAGAAGTTGAGATTATAGAGGGTTTGAGAGAATTTCACAAACTCTCATAATTTTCGATTGACTCAGCATCCATCTTCTTTCAATTTCTGAAATAAAACTATTTATTCAATAAACACATGCAAACATTAAGTTATCAGCCAATTTGACACTTCAAAATGCAATAATATAGTGGACTAGGTGTTGATTTTGGGATTAATCCATAAAACCATCAAATGTTGGATAATTTCACTATTTGCAATTTCAATTACAATTTAGTTCAATTTTTAACTTAAATTAAATTAAACTAAAAATAAATTTCCCAAAAAGAATTTTCTTACAATAGAAATGAATTCATTTAAATAATTAATTAAACAAATTTAATTTATTAATTAAAAAATAATTTAATATCAAACATTAAATTAATAAAACACCTAATCCAAACATGAATCTGGATTCATGTAATCAATATTTAAATTAATATTTAAATATTTTAAACTCTCCAATTATGTTTAATTTCGATAAATTTAAATGTTAATTATATCGAATATAATTATCCAAACCCTAACATTGAAATTGAACCTTTCAAATTCCAACCCTAATTTCAAATTTGAACACTTCAAATTTACTCAATTTTCTAATCCAGGGTTTAATATTTTACGAGCTAGTAGAGGGACCTTATGAACCTACAGATCATGAACTCCAACGATTTGAGATTAATCGGTTAAACTCTTTAACCTGAATTAATCAATATTTGTTAACCACCGAGACACACCGCTATAGTTCGATGGTTGCACTCTTCTCACTGTAGATATATTTTTGTCCACTTGATTTAACCATAACCAGTAAATCGATCATTTACAAGTCGTTCATATTTTACAACTAGGTCAAAATTACCATTTTACCCCTGTAAATACATCTTGCCCCTTAAGCTCCCATTGATCCTCTATTGAACAATCGATTTATAGTCCAACTAATAAACCATGTCTCTCTCGGCCATGAGAGAGAGGGACCTTTTTATTCAAGACCAAGAATCAGTACTTAAGAGAACAACCTATCTGCTAACCCTAAAACAGGTAGGAATGAATTCCATCTTGCAAGACTATATCCCCAACTATCTAGTCGGTCTTATCCCCAAAATGGGAGGCTTGTTGAGCAATGCCATTGAACTACTCTCACATATGCAGATCAAAAGATAATCTCGAATAAACAGAAGTTTATAGTTAGCTCAAGATTAAGATCGAGTTACCATAGGTCATCGAATTGAAATAGTCAGTTTTAACAGTAACAGTCATTGTAAAGAAAAGTGACTATTTCATGGTCCAGTCTTATGCAAAACTCTCTTGCATAGGGCTCCACTCGCATGTCTCCACATGAATGATTCCAGGATCACATCGTTTGTATTGGTATACAAAGTAGGTAACATCCATAGTGTCCCCAAGACGAGGTATCCAATCTCATCCATATACTTATAGACCTTTTTTGGCTATATACTATAACTCGATCCTCTTTTATATCTCTACATAAAGTCACAATATTCATACTATAGCCATAGATTCGTTTATTGGATTTTATAAATATTATAGATTCGTTTATTGGATTTTATAAATATTTTTTTTTAATAAATAGAATATGTTTCCATGATTATGAACGACGAGTTTTAGGACATTTCCAACAATCTCCCACTTGGACTAAAACACCAGTGGGTTACAGATATATACAAATATATAATGTTGTGAAAAAAGAAAGTACAATAAACTAGGGCATCTATATATCCTTAACAGTTAAGACATTTAAGCCTTAAAGTTCCTTGGTCATTTCATTATTCTATTTTCTTCTTGTTATAACGTATATACCTTGATTAAATGAGGATATTTTTGGAAATTAAGAAATGGAATAAGGGGAGTAAGAGAGTATTGAAGAAATGAGCGAGTAAGAGAGTATTGAAGAAATGAGCGAAAATAGAGAAATGTTTAAAGATGTCAATTTTTCCCATGGGGACCTATCCCTAACGGGACAGAGATTCCTCGTTTAGATGGGGGATGAAAGAGGGAGGAAATTTTTCCTTTAGGCTAAACGGGGATAGGGAATATGTCACACCCCCTCCCAGATTACCCTTCTTAATCCAGAAGTGAATGTGACGACAGTAGTTACCAACCCTTTTGTGACACTTACTGTCTAACTAACATCCTTAACTTGCTTAGATCCCTGGAATACATATATAACATTCACCAAACTAAGGAACCTTTAAAAATAACCTCAGAACACCAGGGATCAACAACAACATAATTACATCATCTTATCACATATAGAGTTCAGCGGTCCCAATATACTTTACTAGTCCCTAATATGAGCAACACATATGTACAAACATTTACAAAATAAACACCTAAAACTTCTCTCTAGACTTTGGACTTTTAAATGGAGTCCTTGAGTGGCAGAGTAGGATGACAGCTAACCTCTGGGGAGATGACCACTACCTGGGAAAAGAAAAACATTTGAAAGAATGAACTACTCGCCCAGTGAGTGACTTAATAAAAACATTAATCTCATGCTTAAACTGAAAGCTAGAAAACAGAATACTGGAACTAAAACATGCCAAGCAAACGTGTACATAAAACTTTTAAAACCATTGTATCTGAAAACATAACTAAACTGATTCCCGGTTGAGAGAGAACCCCCGTGGTTCAATCTCAACGTCAGATATCATGTTCAAGAGAGAACCCTTTTGTTCAATCTCTCAAACATAAGCCTGGGCTGGGGTGAGAACCCTTTTGTTCAGCACCTTTCAGCCAATGCTAGGAAAGAACCCTCGTGGTTCAATCTCATCGTCGAATATCATGTTTAAGAGAGAACCCTTTTGTTCGATCTCTCAAACATAAGCCTGGGTTGGGGTGAGAACCCTTTTGTTCAGCACCTTTCAGCCAATCCTAGGAAAGAACCCTCGTGGTTCAATCCTACTGAACTGATTAACCGTCATACTGAACCCTCGTGCACGTAGAGCAAATTGGATCCTGACGTCAAGGATCATAACTGAGGCAGGGTACCACTGCTTATCACTGAACTGAGTGAATTATTCTAATACCTTCTCTATGTACTTCAGCATCAGAATCATAACATAATTGAAACTAGGTAGTACAGCTCGGATACCTTCTCCTTGTACTTCAATATTGAGCTGAAAATACCTCATAGGAAAACATTTTCATAAAACAAGCTTACTGAAAGCTTGATCTCATAAAACATAGTTTTCATAAGAATATCATTTGCTAACGCATGCTTAACAACATTAAGAGCACATATGCTTTAAAACATAATCCAAATACTTGTAACATAAACATGTCATAGAATCTTCTTTTGAAAACTACCATGGTTCAACCATTGTACCAAAGCATATTTCATAAACTTTGTAACTAGCATGCGTTTATAAACTTTAGAGAAATGCGTTGCTTGGAACTTCTTGTAAAATAACCAACATAAAAGTAACTGTCAATAAAGCATGGATTATTAAAATATTTATAAACCATTTATAAATCATTTATAGTCACTCACAGGTCTTTCAAGTTTGCTTTCTTAAGGCTTGATAGGCTTTTCCAATGGGAGTTGAACCTACACATATAAGCATACTACTTAGTGTTTACATTAGCCTTCCTTTTAGGCCTACTCAATAAATCTAGCTCACATGCCAAGCCATCACATTGTTCCTCCTACCATTCACTTTGAGGGTCGGATACTTAGCCAATTTGGAGGGATTGGGTATCAAAGGAATGCACCCTTTGATCGCCCACACTCCCCACACTTAGAAAAATTTTGGAGCATCAAACTGCAGATTCAATTCCAATATTTCATAACTAAATTTCCAGAACTGATCTCAAGAAAATTCCTTCTACAAACTTTCTTGAATTAAGTTAGAAACATTACCTTAAAATTTCAGCTCAAAATTCCCCGTCGCTTGATCTGGAGATTCAAATATTCATCATTGGCCCCAATTCAAGCAATTGTCTGCTTGTTCAACAACTTCCAGTTCAAACTTCAAAAATATATAGCTCGTATTCCAGGCCTCATCTTAAAAAGTTTCATTCTACAAAGTTGTTTATAACTGAGTTTTACCTCAAATATTTAGCTCAAAAACCTTCGTGATTCGTCCTGGAGCTTCAATTCTTCACTGATGGCTTAGATTTACTCGAGAAACGAACCCTTCGTTTTTATTTTGCTCCTTCGTCCTTATTCCGACAAGTTTTCCCTCCCGCGGCATAGCCATAGAAAATAGACACATAGAGCTTCCGAATTCCACTGGAATTACATGAATAGCCCAAGTAATTTGTTCAAACCAATTAAATGAAGTCGGCCTTCCTGCTTACCACCGCCCAAAATCCTGCATGAAAACTCCTTATGCCACCTTGCCCATTAATGTGATGAAAGGCTAGGATTTAATCAATTTTCCTTTCCTAACTCCATCCATAATGTTAATTCAGCACTATACCTCAAAGAATTGCATGACCTCATCCATATGCTCACTATGCACTCCAACGTCAAACATGACCCTCCAACATTCGGCCAGACACCTTATGCTTGGCTTGCTACCCTATTGCAAACTACCACATCATGGCTTCCTTCTTTCTTCCATAATTCCTAAGACATGATTTCATCATAGCTCATTAGAAGACATCACATTACCTACTCTTACTTAAAGTAATTAGGGTTCGGGTTTTACAGAATATCCCCCTGTTAGCCTCTTTTTCTTATTCATTATAATAAGAAAAAATGTTTTAAATGAAAAAACTACTGAAAATATTTTCAAAGATAGCAAAAGGTCATAGTCTATGACACTAATAGACGTTGATAGAAATCTATCAATGATAGATGAATGTAGTGTATTAGTGTCTATCACTAATAAACTATGATATTTTGATATATTTGTAAATATTTTGATTCATTTTTCCATATTTGAAAACAACCCTTATAATTTAATGTCATGTTGCTATTATTATTATATAAATATTATTTAAGTTTCAAGTTTTATTGTTTAATGGTCAGCATGATGATTAAGTTAGAATTGAACAATTAAATTTAGATTACATATATGAATATTTGATTGATAATTATTTTTTCTACTAGAAAATTTGAGTAATTTTACTTCAAATTCAAATCGTCCATGTGGAACAAATTTAAAAAGATGGTGAGAAATTTAACTATTTAATTAAAAATTTCCCATAATAATCAATTAAGATAATTAATCTTCTTTTAAATCAAACAAGAAAAAGTTTGGAACCTAATTCCTATAAATGCTTCAATTCTCGTGGAAAATTTAACATATATGGCGATGAAATGAGGAACAGGTCTCCACCCTCTAGACATCTCTAGAAGTGTTAGACCATAGATTGAAATAGAGAAGAGATAATGGAAGATGGTGGTAAACTGATGTTTAGATAAAGTGATAAAATGATGTTTAGATAAAGTGATTTTCGTTTATATATATGTGTATATGTAAAACATTTTTTTTCAACGGTTATGAATATTATCACAACTTTTAAAAGTTCAACAATATTTCTTAAACAAGGTGCAATTTTTAGATTTTGATTTTTTAAAATTAATCTCTTTCCTTTCAATTTCTTACAATAATTTGCATTTTTTTTTTAAGTACAAGAATTAAAATTTTTACCAAATTCCAAAAACAAGGACATATATATATATATATTCAAATTTTGACTTAGCTTTTTAAAACATTGATAAAAAGTAGATAACAAACTAATAAATTTAGAGATGAAATGAATATTTATAAACTTAAGTTTTAAAAACAAAAAATCAAATGATTACCAAACAAAAAATAAATAAAAGAAATGATTATATTCAATTAACAAAAAAAAATGTCCAATTACTTATTTCATTTTATAGAGAATGCCCAAGTATAGATTCAGAGTGATTTTGATATCGTCAAAATCATTCATCATGTTCAAAATCACTCTCAAGCATGTCTTTATCATTAGAGATGTCCACGAGGCACGGTAGGAATTTTCCTGTCCCCACCCCTTATTCTATTCTCCATTCCCGCAAATTTCCCGCAAGGAACGGGAGAGGGATTCTGTGGGGATTAGACTACCCGTAAGAAAAAATTCTCATTTTTATCTAACATTTTTTTTTATTTCAATTAAATATTTTTTTTACAATTCTTTACACATTTTCAATGAAATTTTCATTTAAATGAAATATTATCAATTTTACTAATTAAAACAATAATACACATACAATTTAAACAATATAATTAAAATGCTAAATTTGTAAAAATTAAAATTCAACAATTAGAGCATCCTATCTTAAATATTAAGACATCTAAAGAATTAAAATAATAAAAATCTCGAACTTAAATAATTAAAACATCCATAATTAACTTAATAAGTACACAATATTAAATATATAAATATATATTAAAAATTTATAAAAAATCGGGACAAAAAACAGAACGAGGTCGGAGTCGAGGCTAAGGACCAAAAATATATTTCTCGTCCCCAGCCCCAAATTGTAAATGGTAAAAAAAAATCTCAACTCTCCCCCATTCCACGTGTATTCAGAAATTCCCCACCCATTCAGGACGTGTTCCCGAGAGGTACCAACCCCACAGATTTTTTGGACATCTCTACTTATCATCAAAATTAGAGTTCATGATATGAAAACAGTATTTAAATGTATAAAATTAAATATATGTTTGAGAGTAATTTTAAAAATATCAAAAATAAATTTAGCAATTTCAGAAACACTCAAATATGTCCTAAATTATTCATCAAGCCACAAAATACACATACATCAAAAACTGATGAGAAAATAACTAACAAAGCATCCAATATGAACATAACTCAAGGATTAAAACAACTACTCTTTATCTAGGCAGGTAACAAATGCCACTCCACCATGAATTTCTGATTAGGGATCATCATATAATTCGTTTACAATATACACATTTCCACCATTTAATACACCAAATAATACACTACCATAGATAAACTATACCCTTCACCCGCTAAAACTAGAATGGTGTGCCGTAATGATTCATAACTTGGAAACCGATGAGACTCGGCTATTCTTTTGTAACAGAAGAATTACATATCCCAAGCACCATGCCTAAATTATTTGATACAATATTCTTCTACTTCCGGGAAAATTGTTATAAATTAGATATGAAGATGAGTAGTTACCCTTTTTACCAACCGTATGCAGAAACTTCAGAACCATTTGGCTAGCTGCTGAGCGATGATGATTTAATGGTCAATTGAATGGTGAGATGGGCTTCTCATATTTGGGGGAAATTGTCTTCACAGGAGCCCAAATATCTGCACCGTTGCTGCGTGCAACTCCAGCAGTACACGAGATTGGAACAAGACATAAGCCTCTGCTCCTCAGGCTGTGGCTGCATGGCTCCACCTCCTAACAAAAGCCAATATAACCCTTGCGATAATATTCAGAAAGATATCTGGATGTCGAAGCAGCACTCAGACTTAAATCCAATGTATAAAGCAGTGAAAAGGTGCAATGGCACAGGTTGAAGATAAATTTAGTATTACATCATCTAAGACTTTTCCTCACTTGTGGACTTTGAAATATATAGAGAACCCATCAAGTAGAAATCAAGAGGAAATAGCATTGCAGGTGTTTGAACACATGACTTCTTGAAACACTTGCTATGACATCATGTTAAACCACCGATTGATCCAAAAAGTTACATTGATGAGCAAGTTAAAGTAAATTTTACATGATATCAAAGTAGGTTTTATGTTGGACCTTCTATAAATTTTCAAGCTCACAAGTGGGGAGAGTTTTGAATTATAAATTATTTATATAATTAAATTTAATGTAATCTATAAGCTCAAACTTTTGAGTTGATTGATGACTTGATGAAGACAAATAAATTTCGAGGTAAGGAACACACTGCAAATTTCCCTGAGGGAACAGACGTTGGTTTTATTTTTCTTTTTAAGAAAAAGTGTTTTATGAAACATATAATTTTAGTCAAATCATGAAACAAAAGGTCCAGCATAGGCTCACCTGCAACAAAACAGTGGGTGTGCTTTGGAGATATGGAGCACTCAACACCTGAAAGCACGCCAAAATAACATAAGAGAATATGTAACGATACTTGAGAGTTCTAGCAGCACAGATACACAATTAGTATTTAATAAAGTTCATTGGAAGTGGCAGACAAATTTTCAGTCTATGTCACAGATGAATCCTGGTGGATGTCGATAAATTTCTCTGTTCTAGTCCTCCACCATCCAAACTACACCAGTTTCATGGACTTGGATGATAAAAAAATCAATGGTTAAAAATCAGGCAAACAAGATTACATTAACTGTGGTCACCAAAATTCTCTTACGTCACAACACAATCATAGTCTATACGAAGAGAGAACCATAACTGGTTGCACTACTGATTGATTCAATCTTGCAGCTCGTGTTCCATTGCTGATTAGAGAGAGAGAGAGAGAGATGGAAGAAAGGGACACAATGACTAAATACCTAAAACTAAAATAGGTATAGAAGAATACTTCAGCAAACAAAATCCAGTATCGAGAGAGAAAAAGCGAGGGAGAGACATAAACCAAATTGATATTAAATTTTACACCAAAAAGATCCAATCGATTTTTAGCCACCGATTGATGCTCAAAAGGTTTTGCATGCAAGTACAAACTAGTGTCGGATGAAAAATATGGAAGTGCGAAAGAAATATATTCCCTGGACCAATTAGAAGGAATTTATGGAGGGAAAAAGTATCATACAGGCCATAGGCTATATGCATGGCATGATAGCCATTCGTATCTGGTACCCATATCAGAATTAAAAAAGATCGCAAACTTTAAGCAAGAAAATCATACCTTGACTTGCTCGTGAAGGAATTGGATATATTCCATTGCCTCCAGAAGAACAGATGCCGTATCTGTCTGCAGTGAAATTGTACAATTTTAATTCAAACAAGGCAATGATTTAATACTGATGGCAAAATTACGAAACATAGCTTTATGGATTTCAAGAGCCAAAATAAAATTTGGTCCAGATCATCTAAGCCCTCAATATTATCCTGAAATTTCAATATAAAAGATCAACTTCTTTGAATATTTAATTGGTTCCCAACAAACCTTTCCGTATGGTGAAACAAGTTGTTGCAAGGCCATAATTCGTTCACCCAGTTTGTCTTTCCTCTCCTGTAGAAAGAGAATGTTACTAGGAAAACCATGGTATGGAGGGACAGAGCATATCGTAAAGAACAAAACAGGACGATATAGGGACTAATCAAGTGAAAAAATAATGAAATATTAGACCACCCAAAACAATGTGATCAGAAAGCCTGTCTAATGGACACCCCAAAACTTACTATATATATACTATTAACACTGATTAATTATCATTACTATAGGAACTTAATCTTCAATATGCTGCTATGTGAAGTTGAACCAACAATAGGAACCTTAGAGGAGATAGAGAAATCAGTCTTGTGTCGCTTGGATGTCAGAGAAGTGAGAGCGCTCTCATCAACAGAGCATAGACTCCTCTTCTGTTCCATCATCGTTTCTACGTCCATCACTTCTGCCTGGAACGGAGATCATCAAATTCAATCAATCAAGATGCAAAGAACATAGGAAACAAATATACAATGTTGTAAGTCAGAATGAGTACTATATTTTCATATTGACTTCAGATTTGTGTCTATTTAGTTCCTAAACTTTCAAAATTATAGATTTAGTCCTTGAATATTTGAATTTTTTAAAATTCACAAATATACTAGACATAAAATTGAAACTTTAAGGTTTCATTAGACATAATATTCAAATTTATATCTAATAGAACAATTATTTCTAAAGATTTCAAAATTTTCGAAGACTTATTAGATACAAATTTAAAAGTTTAGAGACCTATTAAACACTTTTGGAAGTTTCAGAAGTAAATGGACACAAGCCTCAAAGTTTAAGGACTAAACTTGTAATTTAACCTTTCATAAATTTATTGAGGGGAAGAAAGAAATAGCAAAGATACTAAAAAGAGATTTGATCTATGAAAGATCTCAAACAACAAAAGTCAACTGAGAAAATCTGCAACCATACAGGTTCAAGACAGGGATATTCTTAAATCCGTGTTCGTGTGTTTTTACATATAAATACATATTGTTTGACTTTTTTTTACCAAAATGAATATTACAACCAAGTAATAAGACTCCCACCTTCATAAGTTTTAATTAAATGCCTTCAAATAATTGCATTCCCATAGAATGGACAAAACATTATTACTTTGATGCAGAGGTTCAGACAGCATGCAGATGATGTATATCGCATTGGATTGTTAAATTAATAACAAAACCCAATCATGGTCGTGGTCAGAGGTCAAACCAACAACCTAAAAAAAGTAGTATAATATGATCCATTTGATCTACTACATTAACAACAATTATCGATATTAATACAAAAATACTAAAAGACAAAAGGAATACAAGTGGACAAAAGTTCCATAGTTTAATGACGGTCTCCAACAAATATAATATTGAAACCAATAAGCACAATTAAAAATAATAACTAAGAAAAGGGTAGGGACAGAGGTATACTATATTAGGATAAATAGGTTAATAACAACGAGAGCAATTTACATGAACTAAACAAATAAATACACTCATCTATTAGCAATTCATCCCCAAATTAAAAGGATCTAGATTTTGGCTTTTCGCACTGAGCATCTTGACCAACAAACAGTTAAAAGATGCATCTTTTAATCGAAATTTGGCTCTTTTTGTCAGTAAAAAGAGGAAAGACAGTGAAACCTTCCATCACAAAAGACAACCCAAGATATGAATACACAAACAAAGTTACAAAAACTAATGATACATTGGAATAAGAAACGGGAGAACACCTGTAAATTTTTTCTTTTCCTTTTACTTTTTGACACAAAAGTAAAAGTGTTGGGTAATTGGAATCCAGAATAAGTATTATATTAAACCAAGCAGGTGATATAAATGAAACAAGGTGGGCCCAGATATACAAATTCTTTTTCATTTTTTTTCTTTTTCAAAACCAGATAAACAAATTCACACTGGCATGGATTAAATTAAGAGAATATGTAATTTGCGTACAGAATCTTCATACCCCTTCATTTAATATATTGAACATACCAATCAATGGCAGAAAACCAGACAGTAAAACCAGATTATGATATATAATGAAACGAATAACACAATTATCAAAAACTCCATAAAACATTACACGGTTTAGCAATGGACACAGAAAGAAAGAAGACAAAAGAAAAAAAGGTTAAGAAAGTATTCGCTACTCGAAAACAAGAAGACAAAATACAGTAATTGAAACGCAGTTCAAGAAGTATTCCTGATTTTTTTAAAAAAAAAACAAATAGAGAAATAAATCAAACGAAAAACACACCGGGAATTTAGCGGAAGCATTGCAAAGAGAGCTCGCAATCATCCCGACGAAGTTTAGAGCAAAAATCCGTCCACAGGAAACAACAAAGCAAGATTTTCGATCGAGAAACGAAAGCTCTAAAGACTATAATCAAATTCAGTAGAACAATCGAAGAACAGAAGCGCGTTTTTCCACGTTAATCGATTTTTGGACTTCGAAGAACAAATTAATCTGCGTATTCACTGGAATTTGAAGGTTTAGAAGAGTATTAAAGTTCAAAAGTGGAGTGAAATTGAGGAATCAAAGAAGAAGGAATCCACCATGAATGAGGTTTTTCAGAGAGGGAAGAAGAGAGTTTGAAACTCTAGTGGGAAAGGGGAGAAGAGGAGAGTGAAGGTTTATTTGAAAGTGTTTAAATAAAGAGAGAAAAAAAGAAAGACAGAAAATAAATTAATAAATTTAGAAAAACAAATAGA